>NC_060165.1:13845165-13873892 GCF_021292245.1 Micropterus dolomieu | reverse complement strand
CCCCCCCCCCCCCCCCCCCCCCCCTCCATCTCCCCTCCCTCCATCCGCCCCCTCCTCTTTCCCCATCCCATCCCCATTTCGAGATCATCATGCCTCTTTTACTCCCTCCCTCCCTCGCTCCTTCCTTCCTCCTCTCATGCACAGTTACAAGATGTTTGCCAGTTATAAATAAACAAACAAACAAAAAACAAACACATACCTTGATGGTTCTCAAGGGTGTCCTCCGGGATGTACATGTTTTTGCTTTCATTTACCATAAATGTAGTCCGGCGTTATCCCTATGGGTGAATGGAAGAGAGAGAGGGAGAGAGAGTGAAAGAGGAAAAAGCTGGAGAGGAGGAGGGAAAATAAGAGGAAAAAAGCCCCCCCAAAAATAAAGAAATTAAAAAAGGGCAAAAAAGAAAGAATAACTGTCTGACACGGACAGTTTTGGGTATTCCGTTATTCTTATTTATGGGGAGGGTCTCTTCGGATGGAGTGAATATTACCTAATCCCCATGATGGAGGTGAAGGCGAGAAAAAAGAGAGAGCTTTCGGCGGAACCGGTTGGGAAAACGCACCGGTGCATCTCTCGGTACATCCGGGCCCTAGGCGAGAAACATGAGACCAGCACCGCGTTAAATTCAATTCACACCTCGCTCTCTCTCTCTCTCTCTCTCTCTCTCTCGCTCTCTTTCTTTCTCCCCTCTGCCTTGTTGATGTTTAAAAAAAAAAAAAAAGGTTTCAAAAGGTTGCGAAGCACGGGCGCTGTCAGTGACTGTCGCGATGGAAGTGCGCAAAAGACGCATTCGTGCGCATCTTCAGCAGCTTGTCAAAATGTGAGGTGATGAAGAAGAGAAGGTGGAGGTGGTGGAGGACGAGAAGGAGGAGGAAGAGAAGAGAAGAAAAATTTGAAAATGAGAAGAGTGTAAATATTCCATCACGGGTAGCACACGGGGTTAAATCTCCCAATAGGTTGTCGGTTATTCCACGTATCTATAGCAGAGTCCCCCCCAAAAAACAGAAGCCAGGCCGTCCTGTCTCATCCGGAGACGGGTTTCTCTGTCCTGATCCAGTCCATGATGGTCCGGCGGTGTCAGTCAGTCTGTGTGCCTGTCTGTCTGTCTGCCTGTGTCTCACTGATCGGGAGTTAGAGCTCTCTCTTCTCTCTGCCTCTGCTGCCCCTGCAGCTCAGCTCTGCAGTGATACCGAGAAAGAGAGAGAGAGAGAGAGAGAGAGAGAGGTAGCCCCCCCCATGCATGTAGACGCTTTGACTGTTTCCAGATGTGTGTGTGTTCGCCTGTGTGTGTGTGTGTGTGTGTGTGTGTGTGTGTGTGTGTGTGTCAGAGAGAAAGAAGGAGGGAGGGAGACTGGATAGGCAACAGTTGAGAACCAGCGGCTGGTATCCAGATGATGATGGTGATGATGAAGACAAAGATGATGATCATGATGTATGATCATGATGTTGATGAAGTGTGTCTGTGTGTGTGCATATGTTCAAAACATCTTAATAGGAACAGAGAAAAGCCATGAAAAGAAAAGAAAGTTGGCCAAAACCCATGTATGTGATACAGACAAGAAAATAGAGAGCATGAGGAAATAAAAAGTGTGCCCTTTATGTGTGTGTGTGTGTGTGTGTGTGTGTGTGAGTGAGTGAGTGAGAGAGAGAGAGAGAGAGAGAGAGAGAGAGAGAGAGAAAGGGAGAGAGGTGGAACAGGATAATGATCCATAGCAGGCTCAAGCCTTGCATATACTTTCATTTCTGCAGGAAGAAACAGTGATGTTGTACCTACATGTGATTTTCCATATGGTCCCTACACATCTGGACTGCCTCAGCCCCATTCTTTTCCTTGGCCAAGCCTGTGTTTACACACACTAAAGATCTGGTTTTTCTGACTCTTTTATGACTCAAGCTCTGATCTTTTCAAGGCTCTCTTAAACAGCGAAAAGCCACAAGAAAGCTGATTTTCAGATCTTTGGATGTTGTGTAAATACAGACTCAACCTCATGAAGTTGACAGGCTCAAGAAGGTGCTCAAAGACTGAATGTGCCCCTGTTTATCTACGGGACAATGGAATGATTTTTTAAATTCATTTATGTTTCTCTTCTTTTCTTTTTGCCCTCAGGAGAGTGCAGCATGTTTTGACATTGTTCGCCATGGCCAAGAACAAATCCATGTCCTCACTCTGAAGACATGGGCCCATTTTCTTAGGTAACACAACTATGAAATGAAGCTCATTTGGGAGTAAAATGTCAAACAAATTCAACAACATTAGTTCTTAACTAAATAGGTCTGGACTGGGCTTTGATGACACTGAGTCAGCTTGGCTTTAGAGCTCCTACGGAGGCTTTTGGATTGAGCTGTTTGCACAAATAACATGTCGGTTTTTAAACTGAGCCGTTATCTAAAAAGCTCTCCACAGGCAGCTCGATATAAAAGATTTTTTAAAAATTCCATTATACTGAGTCTTCAGAACGAACTTGGCCTTATTTTGAAAGGCAGTTCCTGTCTTTTTATGGATGTACTCACAAATATTTTTTACACCAACATTTTGTATGACAGAATGATTTTTAGATGCCAAATGTGTAAAAAGAAAATGGCAATTGTTAACTAAACAGAGTAACTGGGCTCAGTAATACATCACGATGTATTGAAGGTACTGAGAAGGGTATTCAGATTCTAATTATGGTTCTGACCATCCCATATTATTGTGTTTGACACTGAATACAAACTTCACAATGTGCAGGCCTCATGTCAATCAAACACTGCAGGCTATAATCAGGAGGTGAATCTGATGACTCAACCCAGCCTGTATTCATTTGTTCAGTGCCATAGCACGCAATCACCACCCACCATCCTGTAATAGAATAAATCTTTTTGTCTCCATGTGTCACTGAAGACATAGTAAAGACTGGGAGACAGCTGATAAATTATTCTATTGATGACATTTGACAGATAAATTGTCTTTTTCCGAACAATATATAATGTTTTGTGATGCAGATGTTATGTTAATATAGTCTATATTTGGGGGGAAAGAATGGGTTGTTGATTACCTGCACTGATGAAGTTACCAACCTAGGGGTCAGGCCCAGTCCAAGGGGTCACAAGATAGCCTGACAAGTTGTGATGATTAATAGATTAGGTAAGAATGAAAAATACAGTTCTGCTACAGAAATTTATATTATTTATATTCATATATTATATATTTATTATATTCATTTGGACTTTTCTCTAATCATTTTTGTTAAATATTGGATATTTTTACCTCTTTGGGCCTAAAAACTAAAATTTAGAGGGGAAATAACTCATAACTCATGGACACAAGGGGCTCCATCTACATGCTGCTTTTCTATAAGGAGACACAAGGCCAAAAAGGTTGGGAACTACTGGCTTAATCTTTAGTAATGCATTGTCATATTTTTTTTATTTAAAATCTGATTATGAAAAGTATAGTAACTATGGCTGTCAGATACATGAAGTTGAGTGAAAAGTACAATATTTCCCTCTTAAAATGTAGTAGAGTAGAAGGATAAAGCAGCAGAAAATGTAAAAACTCAAGCAAGTACAATAGTAGTACTTCAAAATTGTATTCAAGTATAGTACTTAAAAAAATTTTTACTTATTATTTGCAGATGACCTCTCTGCCCTGTGGTGATAGTGAGACACATGGACATTGAGTGGAACAATGGCAGACTGAGCCTCTCTTACTTTCTTGCCAAAGCCAGCCTCTTCTTGATTACACTGGCCAGTGAATAGAAGGATAGATGGAAGGAAAGATTGAAAGAAGGAAGAACGGATGGTGGGCAGGTCGTGGGAACAGACACTTATGCCCAGGGGACACACAAACCCACAGACTCACATACACAAATGTCCTCTGTAATCCAGTCTGCACATGGAATATCTAATCTATTTATGACTGCTACTATATTTGTAGTTCCCGACCCCTTTGTATGTGTGACTCTAAAACTCAGTTGGTCTCTGGGAATCTCTGTACAGACAAACACAGTCAAATGTATGCTATGTGGGAAACCAACAATCTGCTGGTCAGTCAAAAGGAAATCCCCTCATGACAGAGGGAGCTACATTATTCTATATGCTCAAGGTGAGATTCAGGTTTTAAACCTTTTATTCAATTTAAGCCTTTTCCAACCTAAACCAAAATATGATAGATTCACACAATTACAATGAATATGAAGCTTTCTTTTTGTATCCATTTCACACTCAAATGAAGAGCATCAAGACATTTTTAAACGTTGCTTTTGATAGGTTATTCCTGGTAATTTTTCACCTTTTGCATTAAATAATGCATCATGTCGCTTTTCACCCCCAAATTAATAAGCAATAAGAAATAACGATTACAGTGATAAAATGAAATGCAATATGAAATTAAACATTTTGAAACATTAACTACCAAAATAGAACCCTAACAAGGTAGTTTCTGCTAAAAAAAATAATTTATGTATTTAATCATGCATTTTATATATAGTTTATGCAGTTTGGTTGTGCAAAATATCAATCTACAATGACTGTTTATTAGTAAGAGTCTATTTTAAAATTAAAATGGAAAAAGAGGACTACATTTGACAATCACTTAATTACTCCAATAATATATCCAATACATTAGATAGTGTGAAAATAAGACAGGTGAGTTGAAGCTCAGCATAAGTTCAATCAGTAAGACTATATTCATACCTCATTCATTCTCCCTCTCTTTCTCTTTCTCACCCCGCTTTTTCTTAAGCAGTCAACAATGGGCGATTACTCTTTTAGATAAACCAACCAGATTTTGGCCAAAGTTTAAATCTGTTCTCCTCCCTGCTGTTTGCAGGTGCTTCCAGAGGTTGAGCTGTTTTTCAGCGTGGAAACAGAAATTACTGTGTTCATCCCCCTGAACAATGAATATCCTCCCCTTGTTAAATTTCAACAAGCTGCTTGCTTGCTACATCCCATTAGTCTTTCTGCCTGTGAGCCACCCACCAACATCTCTTTGCCCAATCCCCACCAATCAGAGTCAAATACTTAATCTTGACTAAATGGTTATTGGCAGTATTGACCTGCTGATGGGTAACTCATTAGCGTCATCATTGACAAACACAGCCTCCTGACAAACAGATAGATACCACCTTGACAAACAGACATATATACCTTGAAACACACACATCCACATACAGTACACTACCACCCTGACAAAATCATAGACATAATTGGCAAGAGATAGATGCGCTCATATTGGCTCACAAAGCAACTGTTTTCATGTTAATGGAGAGTCAGATGTGTCATAGTGTGAACTGGAAGAGCTTCATTCACATTTAAGATTTTATGTTGTCTGAAGTGTTTAAAGCAGATGTTTACATCCAGTGTTACTTGAAGTAGGTGATCAGTTAGATGGACATTGTTTTTCTCAAGGACACTGACATGGCTGCTGATGGATGCACACCAACTGTGGTGCATCTCAAACTTGTGGCAGTATAAATTAAATTACAGGAACAGCTACTGCAGTACACTGCAGCAGATAGGAGCAGTGGATTTTTTTTTTTATATAATACTAAATAGTGGTGAATTAGTGATGTGATGTATTTATCAGTGGTTGTAAGTCAAACTGAAGGAGTGATTATACAAGAAGTAATGCTATCAAATGCATAATGAATGGAGGGACATGTCCATTTGAAGAGGTGGCTATGTCCCCTCAAGTATTGCTGCAACATAACAGGATATGTTGAACTTAATAGAGATTTACTATCAGGTGATCCAACTGATATTGTGTGATATGGGTATGGCTTATATGGATTTGAAGAACTTACAGTCCTGAGAATCAGGTTCCGGTATCAGTTACTGTTCTGTCCTTGAGTAACGATTTGTCTCATTTCTGAACCCTAGAGCTGGTGCAAAGCTGGTGAAAACATGAAAGTAATTTGTTATATGTATAGCCAAAATGCTCCAGCTGAATTAACCTAGGAAGAAGAGGAATATGTCTTTACATTACAGTATTTACAGAGGAAAAGCAGCATTGAAATATGTATTAAGCAGACAATTTTAAACTATTTAACATGGAGGAAATGTAACCTTGACAACAATTTGATAACTGCACCATTGTAAACTTTGGACTATGTTCAATTTTGCCTTAAATGGTCCGATGGACAAGGTATTAGACATGTTCCAAAGAAAATGCTGGATTTGCTGGTGTGTCCATTCCTTTTCTGCCCATTTACAAATAGATGGAAAACCATCTGCAGTCAGTACAAATAAAAATGCTCAAAAACCTGTAATTTTCTTATATATACAGGTTGACTGGAACCTTTCTACAGAAAGGGAGATACAGAGATTTTCTGAACAGTACCTAAAGTGGAAAACTGACGTGTGATTCCTCTTTGCAGGGCAATTGACCCCTCTGAAAAAAATAAAATTTATTTCTTTTGGGGGCCTGTGTAACATGGTGTAACTGCTCTTTCCCCTACTCTTGGGGGATACTCAGAAACACACATAGATTTTTGTTTGGGCATTCACATCAACTCCAGCTCATGCATGGTTGCGTTTTATCCATCCCTTTGATGCCCCCTAGTGCATTTTATGTGTATGGGACGAAGTGACAGGGACATTTCTTTCTTACATTTATTCATTTTTTGCTGCCAACTGCTATATATGTCTGAGGTCGCACACCTCTGGAGCAACTACGGGTTAAGTGTCTTGCTCAGGGACACATTAGTGTGTCACAGTGGATTCGAACCCGGATTTTTGCACCAAAGGCATGTGTCTTATCCACTGCCCTACCACCGCTCTACTAGGGGACCCAGCTAAATGTGTGTTTCCACACAAAGTGCCCCTACACACATATATACTACTAATACAGAGGGCTGTAGCTCATACATCCCAAAGATACATCCTGTTAATGCGAGAAAAAAAAAACGAGAAATAAAAACATAGCCTATTTCAAAACCAATCCACTGGCAATGCAATGACCCTACCTGATGTAAGCAATAATTTAATGAGCTACAGACCTAATGGTACACAGCCATGTTTCTCCTGACATTATCATCAATTTTTTAAGAGAGTATGAAAATCGCTGCAGTTGACAGCAGAACTTCTCATCGATTTTTCCAAGTTGATTGATAAGGCTGAGCTCGCCAATCTTGCTATGCAACTACTCATGTCTAGTTGTTTACAATCTCTGGCTAAACATGGCCGTTGACTAACTCACTCATGTCAGTTAGAACTCGGTAACTCTTGAAAATTTTAAATTTACAAGTCTTAATTTGCAAAACAGACTGCAGTGTAATTGCCGATTCAATTGTGTGTTTTTACTTTTTTGTTGGTTTGGTTTTAATCTCATCGTTCTGTGAGTCGTTAGCCGCTGAAGCTAGGTAAGTTAGCGAGCTAACTTCTTCATAGGAAACAATGACTGCGACTTCTGCAGGTAGCAGTAGCTGCCTCACCGCTAAAGGACTGGACATAAGTCTGGCTGCACTGCAGCGACAAGACCCATACATCAATAACATTGTGGACGTGGCCAGCCAAGTTGCTCTGTATACTTATAACAACAGGGCAAATGAGTGGGTAAGCCTGAACATTTGTTAAGAATATAATGTGCTAACTTAGCTTAGCGTCGTCATCCTCAGTGGTAAGCGCGCTTTGCCACTGACAGATGTAACGTTACTTCAGCTGAAGTTATAGTAACGTTACCGTTAACAAGATGCGGGCGTTAAGTTTCATTAGACAGTCAAGTTGAATTAAGTTGTTTGGTCTCAATTATTTTTGGAATGTTTGTTATTTTAAAATATTTGATTTTGCTTGTGCCGCCGACAAGTCTAATCCGTCGACAGATCCATAACACACTGACATGTTTCACATAAAAGTACAGAGTCACACACATTTATTTAGCCGAAGAGTTATGTCAGTTATGTCAGTTATGTCAGTTATATCAGTTTGGTGTGTGTGTGTGTGTGTGTGTGTGTGTTAGGAGAAGACCGAGGTGGAAGGCACCCTTTTTATCTACACAAGGTAATGAAGTTGATGCTGGATTCTGACATCTAAGAGTCTAAAGATTTTCCATGCCAAACTTTACTTAAAGTACGGTTTTTAGAATATAGAGAACTCCTCTTTAACAGAAATATTGAAACAGCTATTTTAAAATGTTAACATGCAAAAAAAGTGCACAGCAGCGCATGACATAGCTGAAGTGCCTCTTTCAAGTTGTGATTGTATTTCTGTTCTGTGTCCTCTGTATTTCAGACTTGCATCTCCCAGGCATGGTTTCACCATTATGAACAGACTCAGTATGGAGAACTTGACAGAGCCAATCACCAAAGACCTGGACTTCCAGCTCCAGCACCCCTTCCTGCTTTACCGCAATGCACGATGTAAGGAGAAAACACACACTTCTTATGTCTGCCTGTTCATTTTTGATACCTTCAGTTTTGGGTCTGACACATTGTTCTCTCTATATGTGTTGAGCGCAGTATATGCACATATTGTGAAATTCATTGCCGTAAATAAGTAACTGTCTTCGCAAACAGTTCTATTGTTCAGCCACTTTCATTGTAGCTCAGAGTATTCTGAATGTTGACCAAAATGTAACTCTTAATCTTAAAACTTTTAAGATATTAGCTTACGGAAAATTACAACAGAACTTTGGTTATGCAGGGATCGGTTACACTAGAGTGAGACAGACTGTCACAGACTGTGCAAACATAGATGCCTAAATACCAGGACGAGTCACATAGACTAAATAGTTTGGAGAGCCTGTGCTGTGTTTCACAAGCAGCCAGACACAGTGAGACAAACTTTTGAAAGATGGAGACAAAGGCAAACAGGGAAAGAGTGAAAACAAGAGCTAGACAGAGAAAAAAACAGTTTAACCAGAAAAAAAAGATGGATAATAAGATATATCAGAGTCTTCAGCCTGTGCATATAGAGAGGTAGATAGGGAGAAGGACTGGGGAGAACATTTAAACAGACAAATAGCTAGAATTGTGTGAAGTGCTCACTAACACAGTTTTTTGACAGATTGAACAATATTTGAGAGAAGTAGGCCTTTTGTGTACATAAAGAAAGTCTTAGATCTTTGAGTTCAGCTCATGCTCGTGTTGCGTTTATAATTTTCTTCAGTGTAATTCACTTCAGAATCTACAAGACAAAATATTTGTGACTTTAACAACCTGAAATTTGATCACATCGCACTTAAAAACGGCAGATGTATCTATAGCCACAGGGAGGAAGGTAGATAAAAGATTAACAATTTGATAGAGTGACCAAAGCGGGTAGGACGCTGTTCATTCGAGTGGGAAATGTTAATTCCATATAAGGAGCAGAGGTATTGTGGTGACTCCAATTCTATCAACCTTTCTCCCTCTGAGACCTACATCTGACTTACACACACACACGCACACAAACATGTTGCAGAGTGTGCCTGTGGGAGAAGAGCTTGACAGCACTACAAAACCAGCCAGCAGAGATTAGATACACCACAACAGTCACTGATAAAATAAACACACATACACTCAGGAATCGCTGACACACACAGACCTCCCTCCCTCTCCGTCATGGTCTCACACTCTCCATCAGGCTCAGTAAGAGGCAGGTGGAATGCTCTGTTTAGATACCAGTGGATTCCTTACGCCTGCTTTGATTCCCTTACTGTAGTGCTTCATTTGTCTTACTGACACTTATACAACATAGACATTATTAAACATCCTGAAGGCTCAGTGAAATAATGTGTATGACATCAACATTTCTCGGTAACCTCTAAAACCTTTTATGCCCGGTTTAAATGCACTCAGGACACATTAAACATGATCTGTGATAGTGCTGACCTCTAGATGTGGTCAGAGCATTGGTAATAAGGGGAATAAATTGCAAGTGAACAGTTAACTCTCATGTCCTGGGAAGGAAAGACATTTAAAAACATATAAAGCCAGTAATCACAGCTCAGCTGATGACTACTTCCTAAGATAAAAAGGAAATATGGGCAGGAGTTATGTGAGTTTAAGAGTGGGTGGGTACATAGCAAACCTAATGGTCAGTGGCTCCAGCCGATAACACTGATTGAGGACGGATAATAAAGCACCCAAATAAGGAGAGGTGCAGTATGGTTGTAATCAAACTGATTTTTATCACCGTAGCTGCTGTGATTTACTAGGCTTACTGTTGTTGGACCCCAAATGAAATGTTTAGCATGCAGATGTGACATAAGATTTAACTAACAAAACATATGTGCACATAACCAGAGAAACGGCACGAGAAATCAAAATGTCACTTTACCAAGTACAGCAGGCGAAAGCCAACAGTCACTGAGCATTTACTGGATGATGGTTGTGTGTGTTTGTGTGTGTGTGTGTGTGGGCGGGGGGGGTTCCAGGAACAGGAATCCATCTCAGCTCAGAAAAGATGTTTTTTCACCGGCGAACACCTGATCTGTAAGACAGTTTAGGCCCCAGGCTGTTGGTGATGCTGCCAGCCCCACTGTGTCGTGACCTCTGTGTGCGAGTGTCGTGGAATCTTATCGTTAGACAAACATGTAACTCTCAGTGCTGCCATTACTTCCTGGAATGGCAGTTGGCACACAGTGGCACCACAGGCTAAAAATAAGCATTGGAGATATACCACAGAACAGGGCAACATTCAGGGAAGAGAATTTTAGTCTGAGCAAGCCATTCTGGCAAATATCCTAACTGATAGAAGGCTTTTTATATAATAATTTTGGATGTATACATTGTATTTTATATACAGTATATTCTCATGTTGTTAGTTCTCCTAATGAAGCAGAGCCCAAAAGTGTTGAATTTTGTTTATTTATTGAAACTCTTAATTGAATAATCAGATAATCCATGTAAAAGCAACTATTTTGGTGTTAAATTATTTACAGCCCTAATTTGTTGGATTATCATCCCTTTCGTTTTACACTGTTGTTGATCTGAGCTTAACTAGTTGTATGCACTGTAGCCCACTAGCCACATATATGGCATGCCTATGGTGTTCTGTATATCAGGTGTACGGACAGTCTTACCTCCAGGTGGGACGTATGTGTATCCCAGATCTCTCTCTGACACCAGCAAGCCTTTAAATCTGACCTCAGGTTCCTCCTCCAGTCTCTCATGTTTGGGTTTCCTCTGAAACAGGCCTCTCAGCATGGCTCCTCTGGTCTCTCTGGAGTCTCAACGTCTGGTTGTACTTTCCTCTTTGATTCTCTAGAACTTGAAGTTGCTCAGACTACACTTAAATTGCAGCTTCCGTAATTCCTTATCTTGTAAAAAGTTTCAATGAAGGTGATGCCAAAGGTGATGTGACACTTCCTCTTATAAGATTTTTCTTCTTCAGAGGCAAAGGATACACTACTGTATTGAGAAGGACTGTGTAAATGACCCTTTAGTCAGGTCAAGTTGTGCTCATACAGCTTTTATAGTAGTTGTGGCAAAGCCTCCATAGAACTGGGCTTGATTATCAAAAAAGCAATTTAAACGTACCTGCAGTTAAGCCTCAGGTGGAAGCTGTAAAGGTTTAACACTAGTGGTAATGTCTTCATAAATGAGAGTTTCTTTAGCTATAAATCTCGTTATTTACTCCTCCTCCAATGTCACAAATTCCATTCCTACAAACAAAGGAAGTGATGGTTCTTCTCGGACAACATTAATTCCAAGCATGGATGTGTGTTACTGTAAGAACCTAAACCTGACAAACCTCTAGTAAACTAAAAGAATATCAAATCAACACTGTTACTCATGACTGATGCACTGAGTTCTCCCCGCAAAGCTGATCACATACTGCAGTAAAATCACACCTAATCCATCTAGGACAACACTGCTGCTAACAAATATGTCTGCATTTCTAGCTATACAAAAGCTAAACAAAACATAAAAAAGTATTCTTTGAGTAGTCCCAGTAGTGCAGTTTGGGTAACAGCCAAACAAGGTCAAAATTTAAACCTGGAAAATGCGGTGTTGGCTGTGGAAGATTTACTGAAAGTGTATAAATCAGATACAACTAAAGATGTCTTCTTTTACAATCAAAGTCCCAACAGAGTAGTTAAAACAGAAAACGACAGGCTGAAGCGTTGTTGAAATCCTCATAAGATTAAAAATGACTTTTTATGCGTCCAACTCCCTCTGAAGTCCAGTCAAGTAGTTGCTGAAGGTGTACAGCAGAGGCTGGTTTGTCGTGGTCACAGTGGCTGTGAAAGGACCACACAGATTCAGCCCTGGATCGTGTCACAAACTTCAGTCGAGATAGTATTGCAGAAGTTTCCGGTGCTCCTTGTTCAAACTGTAAATGGATGCTGTCTTAATCAGAACGGACATTTCTCAGTTAGTGAACCCCTCCTTATAGTGCCCATGTGACTGTTGAGTGGAGTTTGCAGTCCAGTTCACTTGGTTAGGATCTCCACTTATTCAGTGCAGACGTCCCTCTGCCTTGCTTCCTCTCTCTGTCTCCAGCGTTGTTGACTGGAACCCCTTCCTTTCTAAAATTCACCCTGAAAGCTTAACCTTTGTTGGTGCTACTGGCTGTAGTCTCTCTCTCTCTCTCTCTCTCTCTCTCTCTCCCCCCACCCCCCACCCCCCTCTGACTCTATCTATCTTGTGCCGGTTTAGACTTTTGGAAGGTCAGGTCAGCTAAAAACCTGTGTGATAATCTCCTTATATTAAACATTTTCTGTCTCTTTCCCATCCCTTTCTTCTCCTGTCTTTCTTTCTTTCTTTCTTTCTTTTTTTTTTGAGAGAGCACTTCAGTTCAACATTCAGTCATTAGCAAAGCTCAGCCTCTGTTTCTTGACAGCTAAATTAATCTTTCCCTTTTTGATGGACTTGTTGATAATCTCATCTCTAACACACCTCTCTTCTTCCTATTTTATATCCATCCCGCTCCTTTTTTTCTCAATTTTCCAGCTCTGTGATTCTGACTGCGTGTCTTTCTGTCTCTGTCAAACAGTCTCATCCCCAGTGAGCACTAAGTGGCTCTGGCTCCACCAGGCAGTCTCTCACTGCAGTTACTTATTTGGTACTGGGGAGATTTTCCCAGGCTCAATTGAACTCTGTGTGTCTGTACATACGTATGTGTCTCTGCCTCTCCCTCTCTCTCTGTTCCCCTCATCCATACTGACCTCAGTGGCTTTGTCCAACCTGATTTGTAGCCAAGTGTGTGTAGTTTTGTGTATATCTGTGTTTGAGGAATGTTTGTGTGTGTGTGTGTGTGTGTCTTTGATAGGACTGTGGTGGTAACTTTGATCACCACATACAGTAGACCCCACTTTGCTCTCCGTTCTGTCTGGCTTTAAATCCTGCCGCTCCACTTCATTCATAGGTCTTTCTATTTCCTTTGTTTATTTTTCTCATGTCTTTAACACCTCACCTCTTTTCCTTTTTGGACCTGGCCTTATCTTTTCTTCAAGAGTCACTTTAGAAAGTAAGTGTGTTGAAGTGTGAGATGGTGTCCTGCTGTCTCGATTAGGGGCTTGGTATCAAACCTCAATACTTTTTTAGGTACAAACTGAAACGTGTTTGCAATACTGAGTTTCAAATGTTAAGTCCCTAAATCTGGGGTTGTTTAGATTCAAATTCCTTTCATCTTATTTTTTGATCCAACTAAATCATATTTTTGCCAGTTCTAAACTGTATTTTATGCAGACAATGTTATTGTTCAGCTGCTTATGTTTAGACAGAATTAGATTAAAAAAAGCATTGATATGATAAGTAGGGTATCCAGAACAAGTATTGTTGTGGTGTTTTTAGTAGTTCAGGTACCTCATTGGCAGTAATGTTTTTACACGATACCTAGAGACTAAGTGGATAAATGAAACAAGTTCAAGGCCAGTGGGATCTGGACCCTTTTTTTGTATACCTTCACTGTTTATTTCCTTGTCCTTTAATTTTGTAGCTGGGCAAAATTATGATTATGAGTCTCTCCTCGCTGACTGGAATTGAATAATTATGCAGCAACGCTACCTGTTTCAATATGCTTTTAGGAGTCAGTGCAAATGAGTCTAGTAAAATGAGTCACTGTGTAATTTAATGCAACTTACTTGCTTACAACCCGCTGACAAATGGGTGTTAGTGTTGCCTTTTCCCTCCCTTGTTGACCATGTTTATGTAGTTGAGAGGACTCCTGGGGCCCATAATGGCACTGCTGGCTTCTGTTCCCATCGGGAAATGACTCATTTTAAATCCTGGGCTTAGACCCAGCAGGGCTAATAATAAACCATTTACATGTCTGTCGGGCCTGCGATGATGTCACAGCAGCAGAGTTGTACGACGGCATGTCTGTGCATTCATTTAATTGTAACGGTATGGCAGATCAGCAAACTCATTTTGTTGTCTGCTGACCTTACTGACCGGCACATCAAAATTCAACAGGCACTGTCATTATGTCAACGGCTAACTTGATTTTTAGCATTTTAGAGTGGGGCATTATTCCAGACCCATTTTAGTTTATGAAACATGTTCAAAAGTTCACTTCTCGTTCTCTCTCTTTCTCTTCCCCACTCCCCCAGTGGTTATCCATGGGATTTGGTTCTATGATAAGGAGGACTGTCAACGCATTGCCCAGAAGATGAAGATGTAAGTGCTAATGTAACCACAAACTGTATACAGCACTTTTAAATTAAATTCTGTGAACAGTTCGTTTCTTATCTTGAAACAAACTCTGTGCACACAACATTAACTACATGTGTTTATTAATAGATCTGTGTCTGGGGCTTAGAGCCAATAAATGGACAACAAATGATAACCATTGTATGTTTGAATAAGCTTGGTTCCCACAGTGAACAAATGTATTTTGCTTTGTAGAAAAATATATATTTGGTGTAAAGTTACAGTAGTAGTCTTATCCTGACAAGAAGACTCAGCTTTACTGCTTGTCTCGTGTGTGTGTGTGTGTGTGTGTGTGTGTGTGTGTGTGTAGTCTGGCCCAGCAGGAGCAGGTCCTGGTTCAGTCTCAGGGTGGATGGTTGTCCCCTGAAGGAGGACGGCGAGGAGTGGGAGGAGAAATAGTCAGAGGAGGAAGTGAAGCGAAGTCAGTGGACATCATCCAGATGTTGACCAAAGCACGGACAGAGTATGATAAGGTAAGGATATATAGGGTGGTTGAAAGAAATAGAACATTACAGATTAATATTTTTGATGGAAAAATATGACCTTTCATTCAATTGTTTGCCTTTCATCATACTGACCAGCAGGGGGTAGAGAATCATCTAAGATCTTCTTAAGTCACTTATTGTATCATCATTCTTTTTCTGTTTCTCTGCTGTCTCTCTGACTGTGTATCTCCCTCCCTCTCCCTTTTATGTATCTCTCTCAGGGCCAGTCTACATCAGAGCCAAAGGAGATTGGTGGCAGCAGTGTTCTCTCTGGAAACCCCAACTTGATCAAACCAATACCTGTTAAACCGAACACTCAGGTAAAACACCCACTTCCTATTTCATTCCAGGCTTACATTCAGTACATCATCTTTCCTTGATGAGCCCCTTCATGATAATATTTGTGATGCATAGGAGGGCCTATCTGGTCCACAGCAAGAGAACAAATGGGATGTCAAAAGGTATCAGCTAAAGACGACCAGTAACAGGAAGTGTTGCCATAACAAACTCAGTATTGACTTTATCCGATGCATTACTCAATCCATTTTTTTATTGTCATTTAAAGACCTTTTCATTTAGCCTGATATTAAGAAAATACATCAGAAATAACTACACCGTAGTTGGTTCCCCTTCTCATTCCCTCTCACCCTTCTCTTTGTGTGTCTCATCCAGGACAGTGAAGGTACTGAACCCAAGTCTCTCTCTCTGGCCACTCTTTTTGGCTCTCAGTATCAGCACCACCACTCATCCAAACCTGACCTAGTCTCTCCTTTGGCCACCCCTGGGACGGCGTCATCAACGGTAACAGCCGCTCGGCCACCTGTAGCCCGCACGCTGACATATGAGGATACAGTGAACTCTGCCAGAAGTGTGACCTCCAAGGGAGGGAATGTCGTCATGGCTGGGTTTTCAGATAGAGGGCTCAGGGATGGTGGAAACGTTGTTGCGGGCTTGCTGCCGAGCCCCACTACCGCCCATCAGCAGCAGCAGCAGCAGCAGAACCAGCCACAGCACTGCCCAGCCATCCAGAAGCTCATGCAAGGACAGAGAGGGGTGCTTCAGACCCTGTCAGAGTCCCCCGAGAACAGGCTGTGTGACAACGGGGTGCAGCTGGAGCATCACCACCACCATCACCATATGTACCACCACCATCATCAGCAGCACCACCACCATCATCATCAAAAGCAACAGCTTGACCCAATCCAGAGACTTTTCCAAATCCAGCCACCACCTCCCTCCTCCAACCCTCCTCCCCTGCTGCAGAAGCCCCATCTCTCTTCCCAGCCAGTAATGGTGGATTCTGTGTCATGTTCACACCATCATACGCAACAGACCCAGCAGCTATTTTTCAGCCTATCTAAACCTCAACCAGAGGCACAGCACAATAGCCAGTCAGCCTCAACTATACCGGGACCAGGTGAGACATCTTTTATGCTCTCAATATGCTATGAATGAGCAGTACAGTGTGCCACATACACTTTTTGGGAAAATGTCAATGTAAAAGTGGAGTATTATCTAAATTTTAAGTAAGTAGTAGTCCTTCAACCTTCACAAGTTATGTCAGTTTCCTTAAAATACAGTCACTTTGCAGTTTCTGTTTGGTGTCACAAAAAATTGTATAGTTCTTAATCTGACAAAACTATGTGAGTTAACCACTGATTTAGTATTCACACAGGTATTGTCTCTATATTTAAACTCTTAAATGTCTCTTCCAAGATACCTGTTTTATCTGTGTAAGCTATTAAATAAAGTCTAATAATTGGGTTCCTCCTCCTCTCTTGTCAGGCCTGTCTTCCCAGATGCCCGGTGTGGTGTCGCCTCATGAGCTCCTGCAAAAGCTCCAGCTGGTCCAGCAAGAGCAAAGCCTGGCTTCCCATGATCTCCCTCGACTGGCCGCTCGATTTCTGGGACCCAGTCATGGTCAAGGTGCTGGCTCAGTTGTAGGTCCGGTCCCTAACCAGACCACTGTAGCTCAGAAGGCTACGCTGCAGTTTCAGGTAAGTACTGTGAACTCTGTTAGCTGCTGTCTTTGGCTACTTTACTATTTGTAATTCACATTATCATTCACATGTAAATGTATCTATTGATAACTTACTAAGTAATGAGGTGGAAGCCAGAGTTTCTTTTTTTTTTTTGTTATTGTGAACAACTATAAAGGAGTACTAATAACTGTATCTGTCTGTCCAGGTGATCTCCCCGCAGCGGATACCAGCCACTGTGGCCCCCATCCTGCTCCTCTCTCCCAGTGTGTTCACTCAGGCAAAATCTAGTGGTGGGTTATCAGCGGTTGCCCAGGAGAGCTGCCCTGTCCCCTCAACTCTGTCCAGACCCCCGCTGCAGGAAGAGGGCAGAGTTCTGTCCAGAAACCAGCTTCAAGCCACGCTGCTCCGTCTGATCCAGGTAAGAATTATGTCCATGGCCTCTCACATCACATTGTGTTTATTTGTTTAAACATGCATGCATTGCACACAAACATGCAAGATGATGATCCTTGCTTGGGTGTTACAGACTGACAGCTCATTCTTGGACACCATCTATGAAGCCTACATCAGCCGCTTTGCTAACGACTCAAGCAGCAAGTACTGATGACTCTTCACACCCTCTTTTCTATGCATACACCCTGTCCAGAGCAGTGAGGCTCATTCTTACACTTAATATGGATGTACCACTTCCTCCTCCGAATACCACACCGACTGTATCTCCTCTCCCCAAAAGCAGTTATCAAAAATTATAAACGTGTTTGTTTTTATATTCCAACTGTTCATCCTGTGACTTCTCTGAAAAATTCTCTGAAGCTGAAGACTGCTAATGTTAGGCACACATGTGGCATATCCACACAGTCTTGACCTCAACTGTAGTTAGGGGGAAAATGTAGCCTAGTTCACTCTCAGTGAAGACCAAATATACTGCAACCTCACTTGTGTTTCAATTTAGTAGTAACCTGTACTTGTTTTCACCAGATGTAGCAGAGTTTTATGTTATATTATTTTTTATTTATACTATGCAGTCTTTACTCCGACTCAGTTGTCTTAACACCAGCCAGCCCTCTGGGATTTAACAAACAAGTCTTCCTAGTCTCAGAACTTGTGCCGAAGGAAATGCTCAAACAGCCTTAACAGACTTGAAGCTGACTTAACTTATAAAATGAAGTGTCAAACACGTTAAACAGAATTTGTTAGATTTGAATTCTTTTAAGTTCTTTCTAAATTAATTTTAAGCAAATATATTTTACTACCCAAACTCCTTTCAAGTTAAAGTGATAAAGTGATACCTTGTCATTTACATTTTTTCTCCTTTTTTTCAGCAGACATTAGCTGTGATAAATATAGGTATTGGTATTTTAGTTACAATAACTAAAAGTTGTCACTGAACATTATTATTATGAGTAATTTAAAATGACACGGTATCCGTCTAACTGGAAGTAACAAGGAAAGTACAGGAAATTAAATGACCTGCACTACCTCACAGAGAGCTAGTTAAGAGGTGTAACTGTGTTTTTACCTAGATTGTCAGTTATGTCATTGGACAGTTTTAAAGGTTAGATAATTTAATTTCAGTTTAAGTTTTTCATCGTAACCTTACGAAATATCACCCGAGTAAATTCTCGTCCCTGCCAGAGCTGCTGTTGCAACTTGATTTCATGTCACAGGTTCTGAACATTCTCTCTGCCAAACAAAACAACTTCCCCTCAGGAATAATAAAATGATTGATGAAATACTTCACTTGCTTGGTTAAATGGAGATTTAAGGCAATAAAAATTCAGCAAAGAACGTATATAAATATATCTGATAATTGTTTGGAGTTCACACGCCTGTTCAAAGTATAGTAGAGAATGTTATCGAACATGTATTTCCAAAATACTGTTACACTATATGTACTGTATGAAATGTCAACCAGCTAAACTAAGTGTCCCACGCAATATCCCTTAGTAGAGGAGAGAAGTCAAAAAAATATTTAGTTTTGTCTGGGTTTGAAGTTTGTGTTTAGCTCCAGTGCTAAACTTATATATCGTGCCAGACTATACAGTAGCAACCAGAGTGCACACAAACAGCAGCAACAGAAAAAAGAGAATACATGTACCAGAATATTTTTTTCTTCCTATTTTTGTACTCAAGAAGCAAAATGTATTGTTGTCATAGTACAAATAACCAGCATGTTACAGTACTAGCTAAAATATAAGTAATAGACACATCTGCAGTTATTTGTAAGAAAGCTTTGTTCTTTTAATTCAAAAGATGTCATCCATAATCTTTTTTTTAACGGTGTCAATTAAAATAATATGAGACAATGGAATGTCAATGGACAATTTTTTCCATAATTTGTGTTTCTTTTTGTCAAGAATGTTTTGCTCTTACATAAACTGGAATATAGTTTAATTGGATATTAAATGTTCTCAAACTGCCTTTGTTGTCGCTTACTGTCTTTTTTGTTGTGTATATGGATCAGTATGGCTAACTGGTATTTATTATTATTATCATTCAAGATTGATCCTGCCTGAAATAACACTAATCAGAGGTGTAAAGGTACACTTATTATTGCTTTAATGTCACATCACTGCTTTTTTTTGCCACAATCAATAATGTCTACAGTGATTAATCAACTGTTTTTCACACACCCAGCAGTATTGAGAGACCTTGACCAATTAACTCTAATAGACTTTATACAACATTAGTTTTTTCCAATATTAAATCGCTCCCTGTGTTTGTCACGCTTACCTGAGCACACAGTACAAGCCAATAAAGCAGAGTTGCTAACACAATGCTGTTAATATGACTGAACAGGGCTGTTGTCAGTTGTACCAGGACTGAAGAGGAGAGGCTAGGTGACCGAGCAGCCTTTAAGCTTAGAAAACATCTTTTACCCAGTGATTGTCAGCCACAAATGCAAATAGTTAGAATAGGAAGCAGGAATTAGAGGTCAAAAAGGAGAAACGGCAGTCTTATAATGTCTTAAATATGGGGGCAGTAACGACACTGACAGCAAATCACGCATAATTACTGACTGATTTATTGGCAGTCATACTGACAGACTAATAGAAGGTGGCCCCTCAGATTAAGTCATCAGTTGGTCTCCCATGGCGAGCATAGACTCTCTGGACAATGCATGATAATGACCTGCCACTCACTGTTTTACCAAGATGCAGGATGTTTTTTTACATAAACAGACAGCTTATGGCAAAAGGAATTCAGTGACAAGCGGTGAATCTGAAAAACTTCACAGGTGCTCCGCCCTCATATCATCGAGAACCTATGATGTTCTCTTTGTGTGTGCGTGTGTGTGTGTCGTCCTGTCTGTGTATGACAAATTCTGATATCAGGGCTGTTAATGGCTCCCTAATAACAGCTGGGAATCCAAACGCTGGTAGGAGATACAGTGTGAAGTGATCAGAGTCCAATCAGTCAGCTGCCCACTTTTGTTTACACTGTGGGAATTTGGTTGCCTCTCCTTCTTCCTTCCTTCCTTCCTGCTTCCTCTCCCCAACCAACACTGTGGTGTCATACATGGTAACTAACATCAGTATTTAAAGTAGCAGGTGCTTTATAACCCAAACCAGACTCTGCTTCACTTCATATATGCAAAAAATAAATTATTATGAGTGCTGTATCAATGCGTTTAAAATATTGTTTGGACCTTCAGATTGTCTTGTTTTTTCAGGAAACAGACACACATATTTCCTCTGAGACTAGGAGTTCCAGACCATTGGTTTGGCTGATAGCGCTAAAAGTAAGGGCTGACTATTTGCCCTTGCTTAGACTAATCAATGACTTCTGGTGTGTGTGTATGTGTGTGTGTCCCTGCCCAGAGAGGCGGGGTCTTCAGTTTGTACAGGGAGTCTGATCCACTTTTTTTTGCCGCTGTATTCTCAGATGGAGGATGTCGTCTACATTTACTGGTTTCACTTTGGAAACCCAAGAGTAGATCATTCCGACGAAACTGATTTATCGAGTAATCCTGTGCTTTTTGTGGCTTTTAAACTTTGTTCATACACCAAAAAAAAAAGTTGTCCTGCGTTCAAACTGTATTTTAAGAAACATTTTTCATGTCTTTTTTTTTTTTCTCCTACACTCAGACAGGACAAGTTGGAACCATAATTAAGCTCTATTGGGGCGCAGGTGAGTGGTGCTGCTCAGAGTTTTCTTTGATATTTAATCCTACAGTGGTGCTTGATGGTGTTTGAGGATCATTGTAGTTTATGCATATATATGTTTCTGTGATAAAATAAAGATCTCAGTAAATGAAAGATAAAAGTGGTATAAAATCAAATAACGGCTACAATATTGCACCATTTAAAAAGATTTAATTAGGGAAATGAATTAATTTGAAGTAAACATAGTAAAAGAAAAGCCTGGAATGCTGTAAAACCAAAGACATGACTGAAAATAGAAAACATAGAACATTTTTGCCTGTTTTAGTGAGCATTTCTGCAAAACTATTTTGTGATGTTACTCTATATATTCCTGCAGAAATGGTGAAACACTGCTGAATTTAAAAAAATATAATGTACTGGACTGTAAAATATCACCAAGCAGCAACTAGACTGGGCTTGAAGGATCCTTCCAGTTTCTTTCAGCCAGTCTATGCTTTCACGTTTTTTTCTTTTTTGGAACTAAACAGTATAAAATTGTTTGTTTTCACCGCCCACATAATCCGATCCTAGCATCCATCAGATAGGATGTGCAGGATATCTGTGCATCATCTAACTCACACTAACAGTACTGTATGTGGACGTACACCCTCTCGCAGTCATACCTCCAGCCCGACTGACCTGTATGTCTTTGTACTAGAGGAGCCTCATTTATCTGGAGGGTTAGAAATCCTTCTGTTCTATAACCAAGAGTTCATCCCCATTATCAGTGATCTGGGTCAGTGGGGGAGGAGTCCCACAGCTGTTACAAACTGCTGGTGTGTGTGCATAGATATACATATGTAGCATGTGCATGCATGTCTGTTTGCCTCTGTTTGTGTCACTAAATGTCAGTCAGTCTCTCTCTTTAACCATTTCTGTTATTAATCTGACACTTTCTGCATTCACTGCAGTAGTATTGCTTTGTGTGTTTGTGCCAGATTGTTTTACTGCATTTTAATTTCCATAACAGCATGAGCAGATGTTTTACTGTGTGCGTGTTTGCGTGCGTGTGTGTGAATGTGTACACGCTTATAATATGTAAAGTTGCATCTGTGCACGTTAGCTGCATTTACGTAATGCAGTATACTTGCGTGTGTCCAGTTCGTGTATGTATGCAAGTACATGACTATGTGTGTTTGTGTGCATGTCTGACTGTGTGTCTCGGGTATTTAGCGCCTAATGGTCCCAGCAGCACACAGCCCATTTGAGCTCTAGACGTCAGATGTCATGATGTCATGTCCCTGCTGTAGCTCTCACATAGTTTAAAATGTCACTTAGGCTATGTATTGTACACAAGTCCATACTGCATGTTCATAGTGTTATCACATATGTAGTGTAAGATATAGACACTGACTAAACTTTCTCTTCTAAACTCCTTACCGTTACCATTTAAAGATCTTTCAAAAGGTTTAATATATGTGCTGTGTGAGTTGGTAGGTTGGCTTTTTTTTTCAGCTGGAAAGGTTTAGCATGACAGAATGTACAAGTACCTGTAAAATGTGGTTCGCATTTGTTTGAGTGTATGAAATGGGTTGAAATGATGCAGGGGGCAGGACCAGTGCAGTTGTTTTCTGAGCAGGGGGGGTAAAATGGCCAGTTGAGTTCTTCTAACAGCATTTGCCAAATCACTTCTCAAATTCCACTCTGTCAAAACAGCAGCAAAATCAGAAAGTAAAAATGGCATGAATGTATAGCACATACTTATTCCAGATGTTTGCTGCTGATGTCTGCAGGCTGACCCAGGGAGATAAACCATTTAACATTTAAACATAATTTACTCTTGGCGTAATTGAAATGGATCATGAGATGAATGCAGTTGTCTTCAATCAGCTACAGAAATATCTTGTACCTAAATACATTGGAAAGTAAACTAAATATACTATTGGATTTTGCATTATTGGACACATTGACATAGTTCAATCAATGCGGCACTGTGTGTGTTTGTATTTGTGTGAGGCAATGAGAGGCCACTAGGTGTCTCAGTGTGTATATATTATAAGATTGTGTCAGTCAAGTGCATTTTCCTCCACAAATCACGACTCTCCTTCTGATACAACTACAACCATCTCTCTTCTCTTTCCTGCTCTTTTGCTTTATCATTTTTTCCTGCCTTTTTTCCTCACATTTTAACCTTTTTCTTCTTATTGGTCTTTCCTTCTTCTTTCCTCTTTTCCCACAAGATTACTACACTTAATTCTTACTGCCACCACCTTTTCCTCTCTCCTCTCTCTCAGTAAAAAGAGACTGATGAGAACGATTAAGAGATAAAAGAGGGAGAAAGTAGAAAATAGGACAAGGAAGACGGTGGGTCAAAGAGCGAGAGAATTAGAGAGGGATAGTGTTTGTTTTAATGTGTGTCTGAGCGAGAGGGATGGAGAGAGAAAAGGAGAAATGGAGGGAGGAGGGGTTTAATCCTGCCTGGATTATGGTATAAACTGATGCCGGAGAGCAGGAAGAGATACGCTGGAGAAAGAGGAAGTCCCACTATCCCTGCATCCATCCAACATTCCATTTACCTTTCTCTCTGTCCGGTAGCACATTTGTGTCCCAGTGTTTTGGGTTTACATCCACCAGGATGTGAGGTCAGCAGCAAGGAAGCATTCAACAAAGGACGGCAGAAAAACCCAAAGTCTCTTTAGGAATATGTATGTGTGTGTCCTGCTTGGGAATACTTTGCTGTCTGATAACAAGGACTGAACTCGTGTGAAGACAGAAGTTTGCCAGGACGACCTAACTCTTTCTTTCATCACTTTCCTTTTTTCCCGGCATCCTGCCGATCCAAGAGAGGGAGCATGGAGGAGAGACGTGGATGATGGGAGGAGTAGAAATAGGATTTAGAGTTGCAGGAATATGGCGAGACTGCGTCGTGACTCTTGGTGTGCAGAAGTGACCTTTGACACTGGAGACAAGAGCTTTCTAGACTCTATTGTGTGCCTGGGTAACCAGCTGAGCTGACATCAAATCATCGACACTTTTTATTTGTCATCAGTCAAATTTGAACCACGTGTCTCGAAGAGAATGGTTTTAAAGCTGTGACCACATGACATAGTGAGTAATCTTCACTACCATTGTGTCTATAATGATTTGAAGAGGTATTTTAATATTCCCGCAACCCACTTTTTGGCTCCAGCTTGTGTTTCTTTTAAATTAGCGTCATGCGTTTCTGGACAGCACATGGGATTTTTTCAATCTTGTGTCTCCCAGGAAAAGCAGCTCTTAAGTCTTTTACGTTCATAGTCTGTGGCTTCCCAGTGTCATTATTAGAAGTCTTAAATATCTGACCACTTTTTAGGATGACATCCTTCCTCTGATGTTAGTGTTGGATCTGAGCTTTCTGGATCCTTTGTTTTTCTTGAGCAGGCCACAGACTCAGATTCTCTACATGTCTCTATGGATCCTTGTGTATTTTAGACTGCTCATTCACAAAGTCGCCTCTCAAGGTTTGAACTATACATGAATGTCTTTACAATTTTGCCACTATTACTTTATCAGGCAAGTTATTCAGTGTCATTTTTCCCCCGCTCCCCCCATTGCAAAACTATCCTACAGATATACAAAATGTTGCCCAAATAATTTAAAGCGACTATAATCAATATTGTTAAATTAACAATGGATCACATACATTGGTTACTCATAATGATGAACCCACAGGGAAGCATAGCAGTACCTTTGCAGTTCTACTTAGCTCTATGGAGCTTTTTAACTTCTTTCACCAAAAACAGAGCTTAAAGAGGGTGAATATTGCTCTATAACTGCTAGGTGAATAAGGCAACTGTTAGCTAACAAGTTTGCTGTATCAGCCTAAAAGCATGTCAGTCCTGTGTTTATAGCTTGTTTCCGCTGGTATTGTTCTAAGGATAGTGTGTAAATGTTGTTGTTATACCACTTGCACAGACAAGTACTTTTACTTTTTAATCTTGAACAGCTAATGTTTGTAATGTAATGAAGTGTTTCATTATTATTACTTGTCATGGAGAGCTGCAGTGCATCTGTGTTTACACCTCAGGTAGGTAGGTTGTTGCTCTTGTCTCTCCTATGCAGAAGTAAAATCCTTGTAAAAAAAAAGTTTTAATCTTGTTCTGTGAAATTTTCTGTCAGTCAGCAGCTACTTCCTTCCATCTTTAGCTCATCCCTCTTTCCGTTTGCATTGTGACCTGAGCATTTCTAATCTTTCTTTGAGCTGTCCTAATTTCATCCTTTTCTCTTGGAGCCAGCATGCAAAAATTGGAGGACTGATGCAGATCGCAGCAGCTGCAGGGATGAACCGCTGGACCAGGGGAAGCGCTGGGAATGCCAGTAAATCGGACAGAAGTGGGCCTCACAGAGGGAGGCACGTGATGCTGCTGTGGATTATCCTATCCAGCTCGTTGTGCCTGATGGTCGAAGGCCAGATGAAGATCTCACCAGAAACGTGAGTACAGTTGCACTAGAAAGCCATGACACTGACTTTTTACCTCCGGGGACTGAACCATCAGGAGCCATTTTGGTCAGTTTTGATGTCAGTTGAAAAGCCACATACACCGAAAATAATGAGTTTTTGACATTTGGTTGTATCCACGACAAGAGACTGGCAAACACAGATCATGCAGGTTTTGTGAGAAACAAATTTGCATGTGTAAATCTCCTTTGCTTTTCACACATGTATACATTTTCACTTCATAAAACCTCAATCAAATGTATTTATTCAAATACCTGATCTCATTAATTCCAAGGATCTTAAACTGACTGACTGACTGACTTTGCTTGCACACCCTTATGGTTTTATGAAGGACAACTCTTCTGTTCCACTTTATTTGCACCTGCACTTTCATCACTACAATATATACTGTATTTAATAGGTGAAATAAATGGAAATCTGCAAAGCGTTTACCCACAGTCATCTGACTGGATGATGTTTTTGTTTTATTTTGATTAATTTTCATCCATTTAGCAGTAAATACAAGTTAAATAAACACAAACCTAATGATTTATTAAGACATTACCAATTATTGTACCACGTAATTTCCCTGTGGACTACCTGGCAAGACTACATGCAGCGTTATCCTTCTCGGAGCCACACGTCAGATGGATGAGTCAATACTGTCCTTTCTATTTTAGTTGAGTACTCCACACAGATACATATGGGCCATATGGGGACCTGTGGGGTAGAGCTAGGTTCAGCCAAATAAGTTGACATAAATTTGGCTTATATTCTTACAATAAAGATACAGTAATATATATATGGATATATATATATTATATATATATATATATAGATATGGGGGAGATTATGTTTCATTTTGCAATTGTAAATTGGGATGTTTAGAATACAATATTACAAGCTTACATGACTGAAAACTTCTTTTGCGTACACTGATATTATATAGGTTTTTAACCATGCTTGAGTATGGCTAGCAATTATGTCTATATGGCTTTTGTATTTACTGCTCATAATACTTCTGTTTAAAAAATCTATTCTTTTTTCAAATTTGTCTTTTAATAAATCATCCATTTTTGTTTTGGTATGCTTCATTTATTGATATATTTCATTATTGATTTGTTTTCTGGTATTGCTTCTCCAATTCTCTCAGTCTTTCTGAATAGTTCTTATATGCCTCTATTGTAATTAATATAATATTATTAATATATTTTAATAAAGTGGTTCTAGCTAATAACTTTCCTCAAATGACGGTGTTTCAGGCGTCCCAAACGATGGTTGGATCAATCATTGTTATTTTCACCTATATATTATCGGACTAATTGTTTAATATAATAATATCCCGCATTAAGTCTCCAGAATGTATGTTTTTCTGATATTCTGATGTATTTTTGAATGCTCTTGTATTAAATACTCTATTCCACTAAGTCCCTGTTGGTGGGTAGACGGTAAATCCTCATCTCCAAAGGCGGGCCATCCTTATACTCTGAACTACTGTATATTAAACAGAGTTACTCTCAGTCTAGACGTTAGTATACATATGTTAGTAACTTACCCTCACTCAGTCAGCATATTATGGACTGAAATGAATGAATCAATTAAGTTTAAGTAAGCTCCAATAGTAGGTTGAGATTTAATGTGATAAAAATGCTCATTAATCCATTGTGCAGGAAAAGTTTTATATAATAGCCGATGTTACTCTTTACTGAGTGAGATACAAGATATCCTCTACATTAGTGGTTGTCTGTGAAAATAATTTTGAAACTAGTTCTGGAAATATTATATATATGAAAAAAACAATCACTCAAATACAAAGATGGGTTTTACACAAGAGACTTCCAATAACTGATAATGGCTAATGTGTTTTTATTTTCATACTAACATTCACTTTGTAAGAGAAGCGGTCAGCTTTTCTTTTGGGAATGAAACGCTGCGTTTGTTTGTTCTCCAGACGCCAGACGAAGCTCTTTCCCCTGAACAGTTTTCAAACCGCCTGCTGACTAAAAACACTAACAGATCGATACGGTGCTGTCAGTCCACAATAGCCTATTAACTTCTTTTGTGTGTGTGTGTGTGTGTGTGTGTGTTAAAGTGGAAGAGGTTGTGAGGAACACAGAAACTCTGAGAAACACAGACAAATACACAGCATTTTGTTAGCACACTTGCACTGACTGGATGCTATTAATATTTGTGCAGTGGCCATACATACTGTAATATTGTGTTTAATCCAATTTGAGTCCAAAGGTTTTATCAACCAAAACCATAAAGGTTGATTATGCAGTTTCAGGATATAATGTGTGTGAGTTTTGTACCTAGGCAGGTCACAAATTCTGTGATGTCACAAAGGCAGTTTGGTGTGACAGAGGGAGATTAAAGGTCTGGGGACAGCAGAGCTCAGCAGGCCAACACAGGTCACTGAATCTGAAGTGCTTCATTGTGCCTGGGGAAGATTTGGCAGCAGGGCCCCGCTGGCTCTGGAAGTCAGCGGGCCACAACCAGGCCAACAAGGTCAAATCTTTAGCCTCTGAGGGAACATTGCTTTGCTGCCAGGAGGAAAGCATAACTGGCAATAAGACATCAACCGCTTAGAGGCTATTAACTCATTTGCATTGGGAAAATCGCCTGGCATTGATGGTATTCCAATTGTAATTTATAAAACTTTTTTTTTAGAAGTAAAGAAACCTTTGTTGACCTCATTTAATTATTCATTTCAGAAAGGAATACTATCTAATTCCCAAAGAGAAGGAGTTATATCATTACTCTTGAAACAAAACCCAGATGGTAAATTTAAAGATCCTAGGCATTTAAGAAATTGGAGGCCTTTGACCTTGCTCTGTTGTGACACTAGAATTCTTTCCAAATGCATTGCATTAAGAATGAAAAAAGGAATTGATAGTATTATAGGGAATGAGCAAGTAGGGTTTATAAAAGGAAGATTTATTGGTGACAATTTGAGACAGATACTTGACACTGTAGATTTCTATAAAAATACTCAACAACCAGGATTACTATTTATAGCGGATTTTGAAAAGGCTTTTGATAAAGTTAGATGGGAGTTTATTAAGAAATGTCTTTGTTATTTTAATTTTGGAGAGAATTTTATCAAATGGTTTGAGACGCTCTATAAACATACCAGCAGTAGAGT
>NC_060165.1:13820334-13845065 GCF_021292245.1 Micropterus dolomieu | reverse complement strand
CTTGTGTTTAGATCACTTTAAGAATGTCATAAGGTCTCATCTTCTTTTGGAAAAGATAATAGCAGAAAGCAAAAATAAATTGGATGAATATAATAATAAATGGAATAATATTCTATGTGTATTATAATTAATTATATGAAATCTTGTATTTTTTTTCCCTATCTTTCTCATATTTATTCTTCTGTCGTAATATATTTTGTAAAAGTGTTAAAACCTTTTTTTTTTTTTTTTCTCATGTATGTTCTGGGGTATGAATGTGAGCATAAATGTATAAGCATGTAGAGTTTCTGTAGATTTTGGTCTGTAAATTATATTTCTTATTAAATAAATAAAAAAAAATAATTAAAAAAAAAAAATAAAAAAAATAAAAAATAATAAGACATCAACCGCAGTGACACATTTTTAAAGCAACAACTGAAATGAGGAACTTTTTCTGACTGTGTAACACCCCTATAAAAGGCTGTGTTTCCCTTGCAGTGAGATTCGAAAATTAGATTTTGTCATTTTTCAACTAGGCAAACAAAATAATAACTTTCTTGGTGAGTAAAAAGAATCATGTTTTACAGTGAGCAGTTTTTGCCCTTGCAGGTATAGAGAATTACTGTGTTGTATTTGTATTCACAGTTGACCTTTGGCCTGTCTAAGGCTCTGTCATTATCTGACCTTGCTTGGCTTGTACAGTGGTGCAGTTTTTTAATCATCAAACAAAGAATCAGTTTCTCATTTTTCTGTCAAAACATTTTCTTGATACCACCTTAAAACAGTTACAGCAATCTCACTAATTTCAAGGCAACAGTCAAGACAGCATTTGATAGCCCTGAACAACTGAAAAATATTTACAGTCTGTTTAATTGCTCATTGTCAATCCTCACACTTTAGAATAAACCCACACTCACATTTCAGATTAAACATATCAACAAGTCAACAAATTCTCAGCCACTTTTCAGTACTGAGGCTGGCAGGCTAGCCGTGAGTCAACCCTGACCGCTAACTAGCAGCGAGCTGGTTGACTCCCCATAGGTTGAGCCATCTGTCTACTCTGTAACCTCTATTACCTTACCTCAGCTGCATTCACATGGAGAATTTGTGGAATTGCTGCATGTTAACGGCATGATCTGGAAGACTGTCAGCTTTTACTGTCACCTTAAAAGTAATCTGTTTTAATCTGTTATTGGTGAATGCAGGGCAGCCTCTTAACATGCTTGGCTGCATACTTTCTTAGTGACCTTCAATACAGATGGTCTTATTAGCCCTTGTATTTTTCCCGCAAGCTAGAAGAGAAAACATTTGGACAGAGGATTAGTTTGAAACATGCCTTGTCTTATTCGCAAATTGGCTGTTCAGCTTTTCTCAAAGCATTATTTTCTGAATCAACACAGTAATTTGTGTAAAACAGAAAGGCGACATAACATATCCATAAAGTTTATTTGCCAAAATGTCAGTAATTTAATCAATACCTCTTTATAATAAGCAACCCTTAAGGGTTTAGAAGTTGTAACTAATAGCTTTATTAATTGTTAAGAAATCATACAGTAATGTTTTATAAATCCATCCTAAGCAATTGATAAGACCATCTTTTGAGTTGCCTTACCGCTTCCTCTACAGAAAAGGGCTTAATTTAATGAATTACCAGAATTGATTGTTTGTTGTATGTGATTGTATTACTACCAAATAGAAACCTGGAAAATATGAGAGGGACAAACATCTGATTAATTTAATTGTGTTTTCTCTGTGTCCAGGGTGCAGCAGTGGGCTGTATCCTTTGGCAAAGAGATAGCTGCCCTGTCCGCCAGATACTCTGGAGCTAAACTGCTGCAGAAGGTAAGAGACCACACACATAAACACATTAACAAATGAAGACACATGCAAATACACACACATGCTGTTAGACAGACACATGAATTTGAACATACCAAGAACAGATGCAGACACGCACACACACAAAATTCAAATGTTTTCCAAGACATCTCAAATTCATGTGTTTTGAGGTGAATTAAAATGTACAACTTACAATAATGATTTAGAGTTTGTACGCTGGCAAATAGAAAGGGTGAAGACAAGGAGTGAAATCTAAGACACAATTGTAAATAAAGAGCCATCAATAAACTTTACAGTAATAGAGACAGTTGGATGTAGAACTCATGACATCATCACATTGGACTGAGATATATGACTCTCTGACTGGCATACAGTTGTTGTACAACATCTGCACATGTCCCAGAGACCAATGTGATGACACACTTAATTCTAAAGCACATAAATACACTAACACACTAACACACGTGTTATACAGCATGACTTTTAAAACGGCTTTACCAGTACAAACAGGAAAATGTCCTGCTGATATACTGTAGCCATATGAACTAAATTGAATGTGACTGAACTGTGTTAATTTTTGTGTGACTTACCTTAGAGATTCAATAAAAGCTTATATTTCTGTGTGTGTGTGTGTGTGTGTGTGTGTGTGTGTGTGTTCTAGTAATTAGGCTGGGCAGTCTCCCTGTGCCTGTGCCACCCTGTAGAATCCCTAGCAGGCCCATTCACCATCTGCCACACACACAAACTGTGTGTTCACAGATACATGCACTTACTCCCTCTACAGCATATACATCTTTCCTTATGGTTTACCATGCAATGTTCTAATGTACAGTACAAAACGTCCACTGATCTAGCTGCACAAATAGCTAACTTCCACAGATTTCTTCCAAAACAAGCAGAGCACTGTGTGTTTGTTGTTTGTGTCTGTATTGTATGCTGGATTAACCTCAGATAACCTGAATGATAAGTTGGAAGAAACAATAGTAAGCACCACACAGGATTTAAACTACTGACTAACTTGATCCAGCTCAGACATCACAGTAAAAGTGATGGCCTAGGAGTTGCAGTTGTCATTGTAGTGGCAGTAAAAGTAGTTGCTGTAGTAACATTATCAGTAATAGCTCTATTTATATATTATATAGGTACATTTCTCCTAGTTCCACACTTTATCTTTTTATTTAGTCAGTGATGTGTGAAAAGCACCCAGTGCAGTATTTTATTCTCTGCAACAAGAAGCCATTAATCACCGACCTCTGTCTAATCGATGGCTTTCTCGTTATCTGTGGAACATTTACTGACTCTGTCTTCTTGCCTAAGTAAGCTGAATAGTATATTGAGTGTTTGACGATGATAAAAAAATTGTTGGAGCTTTACTTTTGTTGGAAAGGTTTTTTTTTATGGTTATTTGCAGAAGCCTCTAAGAGAGCTCTTTATCATCATTTTCTTCTTTTATATCTGTTTGTCTCTCTTATCTGTCCAATTCAGGCTTTATCTCCCCTGTAGAGGAAATTGAAAAGCATCATCTGTGAGAGGGGATATTTAATTAATTTCTTACTTTGAATCACAAATTGGGCATTTAGGATCATTTCCTCCCAGTTTTCTAAGTTGTCAGACTTTATTTTTAGGTCAACAGGCTCACCCAATTTGTAACCGACATGCTAAAGTCCCATTGATGACCCTATTTCCTCGACAGATTTTGATAACCTGTAGTATTAAGGGAGGGTATTTATCTTACTGAAGGTAATAGAAAATGAATCCATCACCAAAATAAACATTTACCGGAAATCTGTCATCACAATGGATGCTTTTATCATCAGCACAGGAAATTAACCTTTAAGTCCACAGGCAGCAACAGCATGGGATCCCTTAGATTACATTGCTGTAGCTGCTTTAATTCAATAGCATGGTGAACAAACCGACCAGCCTCTGGCAGCTAGAAACATACATTTAGTTAAATCACTTACACGAGATTGATTAAGTAATCTCTGTGTTTACAAATTGTAAAAACTAAGTGGGTTTCCATTTCCCTGAGACCTGGTATGTTCAGTGTGACTTAGGAACAAACATGATGTGTTGATGATTTCATTCTGAACTATTTCTTTGCAAGTACATTGGCGATTTTGCACTGCCCAAGTTGATTTTACTGAAAGTGATCCTAGATGGCCACAGAGTAATATGTTGAAGTTTTGGTTATTTACTGGAGAAACACAAGATAGGAAAAAAAGAAAATAAGAATGATCTCTTAAACCTCATTGAAAGAGTTAGTAGGTCATTATTAACATGTAGTATTATTGTATTGTTGTACAATGTCTTTGCATCAATAAGCCTTCTTAAATTTAGGTTTGTACATTTATTTAATTGTTGATTCATCATTTTGACAAAACCGTTGTAACCGGTGCCTACAAAGACAAATGTCAATATGATGATCTCTGAATTTCATGAAAGTCAACTTTAATGAAGTGAATATAAGTGAATTGTAAACCCAACCATCTTACAGCGCAATACAGCCATTAAAACATGCACAGATGTCAGTCAGGAGGCGCAGTGTGCAGTAGAGGGTTTTTTTTGTGGCATCACGCTGTCATATAGCAGATTAGAGAAAGATTCTGGGGAGGGGATGAGGTCAGGGCTTGACCCCCATCTGTATTACAAACTCTGGAACACAACAACAACTCTGTGTGTGTGTGTGTGTGTGTGTGTGTGTGTGTGTGTGTGTGTGTGTGTGTGTGTGTGTGTGTGTGTGTGTGTGTGTGTGTGTGTGTGTGTGTTGGTTTCATTGACTCAAGGAGCTGACAGTACACTTTTGGTTGCAGGATGCTGATCAGTACTTTAAAAAAACCTTGTTACTAATAAGCCAACTGTGTCTGTTTTGAAGAAATACAAGGATATCGAGGGTGTGGTGAAGATGGTGGAGGTAGACGGAGAGGAGCTAGTGAAAAAGTTTGCTGAGGAGATGGAGGAGATGCTTGGGAGGAAGATGAAATCTGTGAAGGTAATATTGATACATTCTCTGACAGCAAACAAATACTTAAGTTAACTCTGACCAATTGGACTCCAGCTCTTGTGCAGAGATTGTCCTTCAAAAATTTTTGCAGATTTAATATAAGCATTAGGTTTAGTAATAATGGACTTTATCATTTTTCCTACATGGGAAATTATATTGGCAGAGTATGTATCCTACAGCTGCTGTATTTTATCACAGAGGCTGGCAGAAGCAGCAGAGGATGCTGACTTTTACCATGAGTACAACGAAACGATGCAGGTGTGTGACAATATCCTTCAATATAAGAACATTCACCTCTGTGCAGTTTGTGACTACAGTATGTAACCACAGATGTATACCCCAAATATTCTATTCTTTATTGATACTCCTTCTTCAGTGGTATTTGGTGGTGTCTACAGTACCATACTATCTGACTATCATTGCCATAACTGCATTAAAGCTTATTTTGTCTTGTCACATATTTTGTCTTCTGTCACCTCATTGACATAATGTTCAACATAAGGGGTATTCATGGCAATATTTCACCATCCAATAATCTATAAGCTCATCGGCCTTTACTTTATATCTAGTTTGAATACTATAACTCAATGCTGATCAACACGGTGGATGAGGATGGGAATCCACTGCCGCTGGGAGGTGAATTCTTGCTGGAAGAAAATGAACACTTCAATAAAATTCCAGTCAACACACAACAGAGTAACATACAAGTCCCTACAAATGTCTACAACAGAGGTACAGAAGCCCAAACATACACGTACAGCCTGCATTCCCTTGCACATGCTGTATAATACATCTGATTGCCAGTAGAATATCAATATCTTCTTTCATTCTCTTTCTGTAGATCCAGATATTCTGAATGGAGCGTACATGTCCGAAGCTCTGAATGAAGTTTTTGTTGATAACTTCCAGAAAGATCCAACTCTCACCTGGCAGTATTTTGGCAGCTCCACTGGCTTCTTCAGGCTGTACCCAGGTGCGCACACATCGGGGTCTCATAGGATTCATGCATGCTTCCCCAAATCTCAGTATGTTCAGTGGCACGGTGTTAAGACAACATGAGCCGAGCTGAAGATAAACATTCAGCTGTGCAAGCCGAACAGTGTACTTACACCGCAACTGACGATGCAGGAAACTGTCTATCAACCGTGATGAGTCAGTCTCATCTACAATATGGCTGCTGGTGAATTCTCTCCTGCGTGGGTGTGTATGTGTTTCCGTGAGAGAGGAGTAATTAGCGGAGGATTTGTGACACAGCTTGTTTTACTCATCTGCTACCTCATCCATCTCTCCCTCATTTGACAATTTGTCACTATCCATCCATGCATCCATTTGTTCGTCCGTCTATGGCTCCGTCCTGCCAACTAGTCAGCCAGGCAGCAGTTCTCAATCTGAGTGTCAGCTTTTGCTAAATCTCTCTATCTTTCTCTCTCTCTCTCTTTGTTTAGGGATCCAATGGATTCCAGATGAAAATGGTGTGGTCACATTTGATTGCAGAAACAGAAACTGGTAAGGCGATATTGCCCATATCAGCAACTACTTGGCCAATTGGGCAGGTTAAATCAACCCCAGAGGCAGTCAATGAGAAAAGTCTTTCTGACTAGCTGTTCAGTCCCCTAAGCCTAATCAGTATCTTTACCCATTTAGTGAAATTTCTCCTTATTTATATGCCTCTAAGTGCAACTTTTAACAGAAGTAGTGAGGTGATGTGGTTCGACGCAAAGCAGTCAGCTTTTGTCGGTGTCAAGTCTTTGAGGTTACCTTGCTTTATCAGTGCCCTTACCAGTAGATTAAATTTACTGTATTGTCTAAGTTTATGTTCAATCAAACCAAAAAAGTAGATAGGGAATAGAGAGAGAGAACCATGGTATGACAGACGCACATAGCATTTGATCTGGCCTGAGTCAGGCAACTCTGCTGCAGCACAGTTGGAAATAAAGAGTAACAGATGTATGTGTTAGGGCTCTCATCACAAATCAGCTCTTCTCATCAACACTGGAAGTAGTTCTCTTAACTGCTAATGCAGCCCACAAATTTGGGTGCAATCTGTGTCAAAGACAACCGTAAGGAGAGCAATGACACAACACTTGCTTATACATCTGCAGCCATACAGCTTTTTACAAATAATGCTGCGGATGACTCAACAATAGGCCTTTTTCACAGCAGACATTTTGACACAATACCAGGACCCTGAAACTGAAGCAGCTAAATGGAATTCAGCCAGCATTCATTTTATTGTGTACACCTGGGCTTCCCCTGCTGTGAGTTGTGAAAAGGTCTTCTAGGTCACGCAGAATAAGATCTGGATTACTGTTCTAATCAGTTCCAATAAATCAAATGCCAGGAACTATATCTGGTCCTCAGACAGAACATACTGTATCCTTGAAGGCGGAAATGAGGGAGCATGACAGTGTGGCTCTGAAATTGGCGATCACAGTTGCTGTAGAGGAAATCCCATTGATGTTAATGAGCTTGGAAAATCAGGGGATCATGATAAGGAGATGAAGAGAAGCATGCACGGAAGAACAGAGGAACAAATAAAAGGATAAGGTTTGAACTCTGCCTGTTCTGTCTGACTGCTAGATTACTTATTACTTAAACAATGTACACTCAATTCTGTTCATGTCTGAGTGTTATTTGCTTGACATATTAAAGATAAAGCATTTACTGCCTATAAGCTCAACTAAGTCTCTTTCTAGGTATATTCAGGCAGCCACTTCTCCCAAAGATGTGGTAATAGTGGTGGATGTCAGTGGCAGTATGAAGGGCCTCAGAATGACCATAGCCAAACACACCATCAACACAATCCTGGACACACTGGGAGAAAATGATTTTGTTAACATCATAGCTGTAAGTACACACACGCAGTTACACAGAACACAGACACTTGTGAGCAGTCTAAGACTCACCAGAAGCAGAGTGTGTCTGAGTCTTAATAAGCATGACTTTGAGATTAACACAAAGACACAGAGATACAGGTACAGTATAGAGACTGGGGTAAATATATCAGTGGATATACACACATGCTAACAGGCACAAATTCACACATCAAACATTCAATTGAAACCAAGCATTTATTTTTATGTCAAAGCTACAAAATTCATTTTGTTTTTAGGTTTTTCAGGATTTTGGCCGTGTGTAGCCCTACAACTACAAATAGGTGTAATAAGCATGGTTTATCCTGGTATTACTGCGTGTGTAATCATGCGCCTGCTGCAAATCCGCTGCCCTTAAGCTGTTTTCACACAGAATCTACAGCTACGCTCCTTTCGATGGAGTGACCATGCCTCAAAATAAAAATCAGCACTACACTACTACTACACTTTATTTTAAAGTGAGATATGCTCAGTTGGAATAAACATTTCATATATTCACATTATTAACAGTTAATAGTTTCTGTGTTACACAATCAGATGCTGGTTGGAGTAAATACATAATGTAATACAGTTAAGTGATCTTGGGACATTTTTGCGGTAGTAAAAGTGCAATTACTCTTAATCATTACCTGTCATAAAAGTTAATCATGTTGTCTGTTCCTCATGCTGATCATTGATTATGTTGGGTTATATATTTGTTTTTTTTCTCCAGTACAGCGACTATGTTCGGTACGTGGAGCCCTGTTTCAAGGGCATGCTAGTACAAGCTGATCTGGATAACAGAGAGGTAACACACACAGAAGACACACACAGATACACACAAGCTCACAGCTAATTAATTCACTTAACCACTGCCAACATATTACTCATATGCTGTTATCTCAGTTATCCTCTAAAGACAAAGAATATGCTGTCATCACATCACAGTTGCTGGGTCCTTGTGATTGTGTGTGTGTACTATGTGTTGGATGTATGCCCTACTTTTACTCCCCTTCGCATCATCGCAGATCAGGTGAGGTCACTGGCCGCTGACAAAATTTTTGTTAGTCACATGGCCTGTCAGCAAGGGATTTGATTGGTTGAATGCCTAGAGAGTCGGGATGTAACAGAATGGGCTTACAGATGTTGGCTGTTGGCACTGTTACGCATAAGCCTGAACTCACGTTAGAACACACAAACATACACATTCACAGGAAGACAATCTTTTGTGGCTGTTATATAAGAGTTCCTACATTCCCAAAAAACAATTTAATTTATTTACTCACACTGTAGGTCAGAACAAGTTTGCCCAAATTGTAAAAGAAACCAATGTGTGTTCAGTTTTGTCAAATATTGGCCAGGTGACCTGAGGTGCAAATCTCTGTTTTAAGAAAAGGAACACCAGCCATTCGTCATAGTGCTAAGTGGCTAAATAGTGTTGGCTAGTGTGCATGTTGATTAATCCTGATTACCTCATGGTGCTGTAGTGACTTTGCCATAATTGGTCTGTGTGCCAGGGAGCCGGGGATAATCCCTCCTCTACACTCTTTCATTCCCTCATGAACTCTCCATGGCTTAGTGACAATGTCAATATGTTTATTTGTTGTGTGTCTCTCTGCAGCATTTCAAGCTTTTGGTTGAAGAGCTTCATGTCAAAGGAGAGGGCAAAGTGAAACATGCAATGAAAGAATCCTTCAAGATCCTCAACGAGGTGTGTGCCTCTTTGCAACAACCACAGCACACAAATTCAACAGGTCTGCAACATTTGATTTCTTGAGTACACATTTCCAAGACCAAGTACATTGTGTGTGTGCATATTTAGGCTGCAGCGCAGGGCCAGGGCAGCCTGTGTAACCAGGCCATCATGCTGATAACAGACGGAGCCATGGAGGACTTCCAGGATGTTTTTGAAGAGTTCAACTGGCCAGAAAGACGGGTATGACGCACAAATACAACAAGTGCAAGCACTAGTGAAATGTACTGTAAGCACACATACAAATAGCATTGATGGTATTAATATAAAGCTGAAATAACAAATGAGTGGGGTTTCTCAAATATCACCATATTCTTTATTAACTCTCCAGGTTCGTGTGTTCACCTATCTTATTGGACGGGAGATGACATTTGCTGAAAATGTTAAATGGATTGCCTGCAACAATAAGGGTAAAAACCCGATGAGGATGAATAATTAGCCTGAAGGTCAAAAAAATGTCTGTAGGTTTTGCCACAAAATCTGGGATACAAAGTTTGGGTAATTTCAGCAACAAGCAATCACATAACTAACAAACAATAGCATATTGTTTTTAGCAAGAAAGGAGATCTGTTAGCCCTTGTTGGTGTTCCCAGGTGCTACTGAAGGGGACTGGGTATCAGGTGCTGCCCTCTTGTGAATTACATGGGGTCATGCAATAGCTCAAACCTAAAAATAATCGCTTTATACTGCTCTGAACACATCAAAAAACCCTGACTAAATACCTGATTATCACAACGGATACACTGTAAACACATCTCTGGCCAAATATCATATCTGTGTATGTGTGTGTGTGTAATGGGTAACAGGTGCACTCCCTTCTGTTGCATACACTGGCAGTTGCTTCTGCCAACAACAAAATATCTGTCATAAACAGATAGCTAATGGTTACATTCCTACTATAAAACTTCTATATACACTTTCAGTTTTAGTTGAGAAAGCAGGTATACTTAATAATATTCACAGTAGCACTCTTGGGGAGACGTTACAGAAGGAAAAAAGGCTGCAAGCATTCACATATTCATACCTGGCAGTGCTTCAGTAGCCTGTTGTCACTGAGCAGCTTCACTGCAGGTATCCCATTGACGTCATTTCTCCCACTTGTAGAAATGCCATAAACCTTAGACTAAGCCAAGCTTTAAAAGCAAAGTCAAAAGCATATTTGCATTGATGGGAGATTCAAGCTGTTTTTTCATTAAAAACAGCTTAGTGCTTTTTGGGAATACAAGGTCTCTGAAGTCAGATAAATTAGTTTGCTGCTCTAAATGTAATACCTAAAAGCCAGATGCAGAAAGATAAAAACTATATGGTGAACATTTTCTATGCTAAAATGTATGGTTCCTAGTTTTTCCATCTCAGTACAGTAATTTGTGATATATGGGATGTGTGTGTAAATGTATTTTGTGTCCTGCAGGTTATTACACACATGTCTCCACACTGGCTGACGTCCAGGAAAACGTTATGGAGTACCTCCATGTTCTCAGCCGGCCAATGGTCATCAACCACGATCATGACATCATTTGGACTGAGGCCTATATGGACACTGTGGTCAGTTTGCTTCTCTTATTATTAGTGTGCTTGCTGTGCAATTCACACTATTATCTTGCATTAAAATTATCTGTCATGTGTAATCAAAATGTCAGACTCATTAAGGATGCCTGTGCTATTATTTTTGGCAATGATCCATTCACATATCCATTTTATTCTGGATTGGCAACAGAGATAAACTTTTTTTGCAGTCTATCTGTCTCTCTTTATGAAAACATTTAAACCAGTCTATTCATCTCTGTGCCTCTTTCCGTGGAGCTGAAATATTCAAGACCCCTCCATCCAGTTAATCCCAGACACCAATACAATCTCCTATTCAGAACACAGAATACTACAGCCACCACCAAGTACTGCATACTAACAACAGAGATCACCTAAGCAATGATCTGAAAACTACTGTAACTACTCCAAGGAAGGTTAAAATCAAGGGCAAGTGGTCCTTGATTTTAATCTTCCTTAAATAACTAAGACCTGACCACCTTATAACCTACACTGAAAAACATGCCAGACCATTGAGACCATAACAATCACCCATGCAAACTACACAAACACTGAAAAAGTAGCATCCACTGTTGGGCAAGATTCTTGTAGAAATGAATAAATTATTTACGTATTACTCACTGAAAAAAGTCATTACATTACTTTAACTGTAATGGCAAGCATCATCCTCCACTTCCTGGCAGTAGCTAAGCTTCCAACCCCTGCAACATCCCTGAAATTACCAAAGGATTAATAACTGTAAGGTCATAACTGAATTTTAATAAACTAAAAAAAACTGTAACTGTAACACCTTACTTAGTGGTGCTCTATTAGCCATGGTTATAGCATCTAACCAGCAATGCTCATTTAGCAACACACCAGCAAAAATCCACTCCAAGACAGTTTTGCTCAAGCAGAAATTTTCTAAATAATTCATATTTTTCCTTTTCTAGTGCAGCTGTTGTTTTCTTACCACTGCCTGCTTATTTCGGTTTCATCCTTTATTTCATTATCTCTTTTCATCTGTACCATATGTGGCATGTATTTTCACTGCCTTTTCATGTCTGTTGTCTTTCCTCCCCTTCATATCCACCTTCAGTTCCCCAGCACACAAGAGGTAATCATACTACTGTAACATTAGAGCTTTAAGTTTACTTACTATACTCCTTTTTTTTTTTAGGAATGTTACCGATTTAAAATACAGAATATAGTATCTGTAACGGCTTGCTTAGCCTTTTGTTCATAGTCAATAGCTCAAAGTTTGTAGTTTCGAGTAGTTTCTAGTTAATCTAACTTTCCACCATTGCTTCAAGTGCTTAAGTTATCTTAGCTCATCCTCTTGTAAGCTAGCAGGGTAATTCCTATGAGCTAGCCTAGCTTAAAAGTTTTTAACCTGAAACTGGAGGTTAACATGCTGGTTTTACTACTTAGCTTTCAATTTTATTTAATAATTTTGAAACTTCACTACTTTACTCTTTACTTAACTAATTTTACAGGCGCATATCGTTTTCAAACTTGAGTGAACATCTTAGCTTCTCTTTCCTATCCCTTTGTAAGATGTTAGCATTACATTAGCTTAGTTAATGTTCTCAAGTTTAGACAGTTTATTTCAGGAAGTCTTCCAATTTATCTTCATTTCATTTCATTCTCCACCAGTGGTCAACAACAACAATGAGTTCTACAAACTTCATTTAACTTAAACTTACAGTTGTTTTCTCATAACATAGCAAACAAATTAAGCTAGTCAACTAAAACAATGTGGAGAAAGTCATTGTGGCTGATTTTGTGTACCACAGCTGTTCAACAGTCAGTCCCAAAGCCTGCTCCTGATGACCTCGGTAGCCATGCCTGTATTCAGCAAGAAGAAAGAGACTGTAAGTATTAATTTAAATCACAATTAAAACCATTACCCTCAACAGACATCATTTGAAATTGTACATTTATCATACAGTCTATGGTATTTATGTATCTGCTGTGTGTTTTCTGTAGTTGTCTCATGGGATTCTGCTGGGAGTGGTAGGAACTGATGTGGCCTTGAAAGAACTGATGAGATTAGCACCGAGATACAAGGTAAATGCAATATGCTGTGTCTTGAATAAGGATGGAATACTGTATACATACTTTGTCTTCTCTGAGACAGCCAGTAACATTGGATTCATAAGGTTAATTATCCACATGTTAAGATCTGTGTTGATGCCCTATAATGTAGTGTGCTGTGTCCTTATCTCTTTACGTCTCTTCAGCTGGGTGTCCACGGTTATGCATTCCTCATCACTAACAACGGCTATATCCTATCTCATCCTGACCTACGACCTCTGGTACAGACAAAGATCGTATTTTACAGTGAACTATCGCAGCTGAGAAAGTGTTGAAACTTTACAACTCTGCTTGACAGTTTTATTGTAATTAGCTTACCATAATAAAATGGAATGGGATTTTTTTTTTACTGTTTGTTGTTTGTATGTTTGTGTGTGTGTGTGTGTGTGTGTGTGACAGTATAAGGAGGGGAAGAAGCTAAAGCCAAAACCCAACTATAACAGTGTTGATCTGTCAGAGGTGGAATGGGAAGACACTGAGGAGAAAGTGAGTACCACACACTCACATTTCTGTCATTTTAAAGTCCCGTGTTTTCTCTTTTCAGTGTCAGTGTGAGTTGTGTTGTATAGGATCCACAACATGGTATGATGAAACAAGTGAAGTGCTGATTATGAGGTGTCTTTGTTTCAGCTGAGGACAGCCATGATTAAGGGAGAAACTGGAACAATGTCTTTAGATGTGAGAACTTCAGTGGATAAAGGGGTGAGCACTTTTTGGTTTTGTGAGTGTGTCTGTGTGTCAAGGAAACACAAGGAGCCGTCTTAAGTATTATATCAGAGAATAGATTTTTGTCTCTTTCTTCCTGTGGTGGTTTCTTTTCTTGTATTAGTAATAGTTTTAATTCCTTGTTTTACTAGTAATTTACTAGTTTTAAATTTGTATTTTTTATCTTATAAGTACAAGCTTTATTTCCTTCCCTCTGCGAGTTTTTATAAACTCTGTCCCTCTCACTGTCTCGCACAGAGGAGAGTGATGTTCCTGAAGAATGATTACTACTACACCATCATCAATGAGACACCCTTTAGGTTTGTCTGATCACTTTCAGCTTAAGAGAGGCTTACTAAAAGTGTCAGATTTTAAAATGTGACATCCACCATATCCAACATAATAACATCTCTACCTGTATAAAATTATTAATAGCAGAAACATAACATCTATCTAAGTGATATCTCCTCTAACATAATATTCTCTCTAGCCTACACTTTTGCTCTAGGACAACAAATGATAATTGTTGTTAAAAACCTATATATATATATATATATATATATATAATAGAAAGTAAAATAACAGTCTTTTCTGTGTTTGACAGTCTGGGTATAGTGTTGACTAGGGGATATGGAGGGTATATCTTCATCGGAAACGTCTCTATTGAGGAGGGTAAGTCTTTTTCTTCTGTCGTAGTTTCTTTCTATTTATGTCTGCCTTCCTTACACTCTATCTTATCTTGTCTTTTTTGCTTCAGGTCTCCATGACTTATTGGCTCCAGACCTAACCATAGCCAACGAATGGTGAGTATGCCATAACCTATGGCCATAACTAGCAAAACATAGACGTTATGAGACTCCCACCAGTATTAAGTGCTTGTAGCTCTTCATATAAATATGACTACATGCCATTTTTTTAGATGTATTTTTGTGTGTGTGTGGGTGCTTGTAGGACCTACTGCGAGACAGACATTGACCCGACCCATCGTAAGCTGAGCCAGCTGCAGGCTGTGGTGCTGTACCTCACTGGTAAAGAACCAGATCTGGAATGTAAGTGTAACTTTATTTTGTGAAAAATAAATCACACTTTAACCCTGCAACTCACCAGCAAGTGGATGCTATGTAATTATATACACAAGAAATCCAGAACACACGCACAACCCGCAACAGTCTTTTGAGAGAACTTATATTTAAATCCCAAAATCAAGAATTGTTGCCAAACTCAGCCAACATTTTAATAAAATTATTTTTGAAGTGTAAGTTGTGATTGTGAAAGTTGTAGTGTAAATAGTGCCCTGAAAGTAAAAATAAGATTATTTGCCTACACATAAATTACAGATTAAGGTACAAAAGACATTGGGATACACAGTCTTGTGATCTTTGAGACTGTTGGCTGCTTTTTTTGCAAAACAATAATTATCTGTCTTTTTTTTTCTCCTATGCCTTAGTCATTCATTACCATTTCTGTTAGATTTGTTTATTTCCTTTGGTCTGTCTTTACAGGTGATATGCTGTTGTTGCAGCAAACTCTATTTGATGCTGTGGTCACGGCTCCTATGGAAGCCTACTGGACAGCCCTCATGCTCAACACATCTGGGTGAACATTAACACACATGCACACCCACAATTATCTTTTAATTAAGACATGGACTTTTTACATGATTACTCATTCTGTTGTTAGAACTATTTACCATGTCCTTCTTTATCTGCTGCACTGCCATCTTTTTCTGTCTCCATTTTCTCTCTCTCTCTTTCTCTCTTTGTCAGTATGGATGAGGGGGTTGAAACAGCGTTCTTGGGAACCCGTTCAGGCCTGTTGAGATTCCAGAGATACACTGGTATTGAGAAAAGAACTGCCAAGTGAGTAGAGAAAAACAGTAATTTTTTAAATATCATCAGATCCAATTAGTCATACCATTATGTGCACAACCAAACAGTTAAAAACTGGGATTTAAAGTAAGTGCTTAAACTGAGATTTAAATTGAAGCTGAAATTACAGTCAGGTGAGAGTTTGCCCTCTGGTGGTCAAATAAAAAGATTTTGGGGGGGATATTTTTTTTTGTAAATAATCCCAGTGATAGTCTACTCCAGATATCCTTATATGCAACTGATTAAAATGATAACATTCAAAAACAATTAACGCTGACAACATAAACATGCATACAGTACAGTATGTATGGTATATTTGGGTTGTGACTACATGCAGACATCCAACTGTTGAGATATAACACCTGCAAACACACAATAATGCTTAATTTATTTGAAAGATTTATTTAAATTTTTTTATTAACATCCTGTTTGGTGTGACTTTTATACATACACTTTATAAATAAATGAATGAACCTGTCTACCTTAAATTTAACTTTCTCCCTTCTTCACTCTTGATCACTCTTTGTATCCTCCTCCCCCTTTTTTTCCCCACTTAATCTCACTGCTTTTTTGCTGTTGTGTTTAAATCACATCCTTTTACTCCATATTATGATTTACTCACACTATGTTTTCTTGCCTTAACTATCCCTAAATCTGTTGTCCTCTTTATCCTGTCCCCCTTTTCCTTTTTCCTTTTTTGCTTTTGTAATACTTTTTAGGCGTTCGATAGTAGGTTTTTCTGTAAGTTTATTTTTGTCTCTCCCCAGGTCTTTCCTGACCTCAACAGACAAGGAGAATATGTTCACATTGGACCATTTCCCAGTGTGGTACCGCAGAGCAGCTGAGAACCCACCTGGAAAGTTTCTGTACTACATGCCCCAACAGGAGACTAGAGGTAGAGGACATACCTTAATTGAGCAAACACACACACAAAACACTTTTTGTGCTTTTTTTATTTCCAGTTTTCTCAGCCACATTCAGCAGGTTGAGCCAAAAATCTCTCTGTGACATTTCCTGCAGTCCACAGCTGCTCATTTCTGTTTACTTTGTATATTTATGTAGATTTCCTCCAATTAGAAAGTTTGAAAGAATAGTTGTTTTTTTTTATGCAAAATGCCCAAAAAGGGTCCATTCAGTCTTGATGAATATTCTGTTTATGCTTATTCTTCACCATAGTTCATATTCTGGGAATTTTGCTGTTGTGAAGAATATTCAGCAGCTACAGAGTGACAAAGTTAACGTCTTGTGTCATCATGTTTGTCACATCACATCATACTAACACTTAACTCCATCTTTCAGTCTAGTTGAGAGATGAAAGCTCGGCCCTTCTCTGCCTCTGGATTTAATTTTCTTATTTAGCGACTGGAATGAATTATGTTAATAAAATATTTTTTAAGTGCTTTAAGAAAAACATAAAGCCACAAAGTGCTAAAGGCAGCAACAAATGACTTTTGAATTTAATCTTCACTACCTCGTGCAGATTTTAATGTAATTTTATTGAAATACTGTACATTCAGTGAGTATTAGGCTGATAACACTGCCGATTCTCATGACAGAATAAAGGGAGTGTTTATATATCCACTTGTCCACTTACTTAAACTAACTATATATTGAATCATTTATACTCATATAAAAATATCTAGCATGCCAAATATCTGAAGGAGTGAAAGATAGTGAACGGTATAGGATGTTCACACTTCACATCACTAAGATGGTGATAAATGTTCATTGATATAATGAAACATTTTATCATACTACCATCCCTTGAAACATCATTTGCCATTAAAGTACGAATGTACAAAAATTTTCTTATATATGTTTTAGGTTAATTTAGAAATAGTTTGTTGTGTTCAGATATATTCAGGGACTATGAGGCTGACTATAGCGCCACCTTGAGTGCAGAGGAGGTGGAGCTCCAAGCGGAGGAGGGTTGGAGAAAACGAAGGGAGGCGGATGAGGAGGAGGAGGGTAGAGGAAAACTTACTTGTACTTGGCATGCCTCCTCTTTTTCTTCATCCTCACCCTGTTCTTCCTCACCCCTAATTTTCAAACCTGACGAGTGCTGTGGTCTCTGTTTTCCGTTTCTTCACCCTTCTCTTTAACAGTCTGTGCTGTCTTTGTCTTTTTGCTAGCTCTTGTTCTTCTTCTCTGTGTCATTCACCTCCTCCTCCTCTCCCACTGCACGAGCATGCAATCAAAGTATGGGAACCTCCTCTCCTCTCTTAGGGAGTCAGTAATGTTTCTGGTTCATTTGCATTGTGTGGAGTCAGTATGTCTTCTGTCCTCGATGAATTTTTGTTGAGAAATAAAAATCTGGTTTCATAGATTGTTTTGGGTGTACTACCTCTGTCATTCTGTTACTACATTCTGTTACAATATTCAGTCGCAAAAAAACCACAAAGAAATCCCATTCTTATCAAAATCAGAATTTTCTAAATACATGATTATCCTGGAGACATAGACCAGTTTTGTCTTAAAGGAGTGTAAATGAGAAATATAAATATATGACGAATGGAAACACATAGTACGCACACACACACACACGCACACGCACATGCACACACGTGTTATGAGTGAGTTATGAGTTAGTCTATTAGCTCTCATACTCTGTGTTACATAACGGTTAAACTGTTAATCTTGCTGGAATCTTTGGCTTGGTGACAGTTGGCATGAAGGCTGTGAATAGACACACAGAAGGTGAATGCATGACTTATTAAATATAACCTACTGAGTCTAAGTCAGTCTGTCACCCAACACATTTTAGTGTTCACAGACTTACAAATGATGCATTCAGTAAGTGAGAAAATAAATATATATATAATAAATATTTCTGTTCTGGCGCATACACTCAAGCATGTGTGGATGTTTGGAAGGAAGGAAGTATTTGTGTGTTTATGATCTCCTTGCATGCACCAACGTTTCCACATGCGTGTATTGATAAAGTACCTTAAATTCTTGCTAATTATGTATGTGTGTGTGTGTGTGTGTGTGTTGCTCTACCAGCAGGGAGGATAACAATTGCTACCACTGCTGTCACTGTTACGGTGGGCAAGAAAACCGCCATCGCTGGAGGTAGGATGACAATTTTTGTTCAGACACACACTCTCTTTGTCTGTCTTTAACACACATTTTATTCCATTGCATTTTATTCCAAGCATCTTCCGCCTATTCATTCTTAGCTCTTTCTCTGTCTGTCTTTTCTTGCCATTTCACATGGTAAAATTGTCGGTGACCCTTGAGCTTGCTGATTGGATGGTGATTGCTTGTAGCATCACCTTCTAGTCAACACTGGTATTGATGTCCTTATTTGTCAGAAACACTTGCCATGCTTATTGGTTGTGCTGTGGAATTCACTATAAGACAAACTAATAACAAACTTGCATCTTTGGTTGTTTTGTTGCAACAGATAACAAAAAGAGTTTCACTTGTTTACATCCGTAGTTTGTTATTCACTTTCACAAATAAATTCTGCTGTTGTACTGCATGGATTTTCCTCTGGATAAGATATCAGTATTTGAGGGTGATAAAAAGCATTTATTTGAGAAAACAATCTTACCACGAGGTCCATTTAAGGCTCGTGCAGACTACATGACTTTCAGCGTAGGCAGATCACAGTGCTGTTCAGACTACACAACTTGCCGTCTTGTGACGGGAGTTTTATAGTTCTTGTGGCGTTTACACTACATGACTGATTGTTATTATAAAGATACCAATTATAAAGACAAAGAATATGGGTGAAAGAATGGATTAGCACATGCAGGTACAAGGGATCATCTGTGCTACAGAGAGAGATGGAGGTGAGTAGAAAGTGTTTTGATGTGAAAAAGTAGCTACCTGCTCTGCCAGCTGCTTGCTCTCATTGGCTGGATGTGGATGTCAAGTCAGCCGACTCCTCCAGATATTTGGCATGCTAGATATCTGGCTGGCATCTGCAATGCGTCAGCAATGCGTCGAGGAGCCATTTTGATGCGTTATTAGTTGTTAGTAGTTCACTTTTAAGGACTGGTGACCGCAGATTGATTGCTGACGGTCGCCGAGCTCACTGGCCGGCAAATCTGGCTTAAAATCATGTTGTGTGAACTAGGCTTTAGTAGATGTTCCGGAGCTTTCAATTACATCATCTAATCTTCATAAGAATCAGAATCAGAATGAGCTTTATTGCCAAGTAGTGTTTTACACATACGAGGAATTTGCTGTGGTGATAAGGTGCTACATGTAGACAAACATGGACGAACATACAGTCGACATAAATAAATGTAGAAATATATAAATATGGAATAGAAGAACAACGTTGCAGATATATACATGTGCATTATTCTGGGTCTGTGCCGTGCAGAAGTAACGTAACGGAAGAGAATATTGTGTACAAATATATAAACTGACAACATAAAAATATACAACAACAAAGATCAACAATCAACAAGAAATATGTGCGACGTGCCAGGTCTGAGCCCGACACGAGATGAAACGGTATTTATGTGCAGAGACATTTGTATCGTTTGCAAGGGGGGAGTGTCAGTGGGGGACCCGGGTCTTGTTAATGAGGCTAGTTGCAGACGGGAAGAAACTGTTTTTGTGGCGATAGGTTTTGGTCCTGATGGACCGCAGCCTCCTGCCAGAGGGGAGAGTCTGAAACAGTTTCTGTCCGGTGTGGGAGGAGTCAGCTGCAATCTTTCTTGCTCGCCTCAGAGTGCTCGAGGAGTACAGGTCCAGAAGAGAAGGAAGATTGCAGCCAATCACCTTCTCTGCAGAGCGAGTGATACGCTGCAGACTGCCCTTGTCCCTGGCAGTGGCAGCAGCGTACCAGATGGTGATGGAGGAGGTGAGGATGGACTCAATGATGGCGGTGTAGAAGTGCACCATCATTGTCTTTGGCAGGTTGAACTTCTTCAGCTGCCGCAGGAAGTACATCCTCTGCTGGGCCTTCTTGGTGAGGGAGGTGATGTTCAGTTCCCACTTGAGGTCCTGGGAGACGATGGTGCCCAGGAAGCGGAAGGAGTCCACAGTGGTGACTGAGGAGTCACACAGGATGATGGAGGAGGGTGGGGCTGTGCTCTTTCTGAAGTCCACGACCATCTCCACTGTCTTCAAAGCGTTGAGTTCCAGACTGTTCTGGCTGCACCAGGTCACCAGATGGTCTCCCACCTGTAGGTGGACTCGTCCCCACCTGAGATGAGCCCAATGAGGGTGGTGTCGTCCGCAAACCTCAGGAGCTTGACAGACTGGTGACTGGAGGTGCAGCTGTTGGTGTACAGGGAGAAGAGAAGGGGGGAAAGAACGCAGCCTTGAGGGGAACCGGTGCTGATGGTCCTGGAGTCAGAGGCATGTGACGGGCCATGTTTACTGCATCATCTACAGACTTGTTGGCTCTATAGGCGAACTGCAGGTGGTCCAGGAGTGGGTCTGTGATTGATTTAAGGTGGGACAACACAAGGCGCTCAAAAGACTTCATAACCACAGAGGTCAGGGCGACGGGTCTGTAGTCGTTTAGTCCAGTGGTCCTTGGTTTCTTGGGGACAGGGATGATGTTGGAGGCTTTGAAGCAGGCTGGCAGTGAGGTGTTAAAAATATCTGTGAACACCAGAGACAGCTGATCAGCACAGTGCTTCAGGGTGGATGGGGAGACAGAGTCCGACCCAGCTGCTTTGCGGGGTTTCTGCCTCCTGAAAAGACTGTTGACTTCCTTTTCTGTGATGGAGAGAGGAGGGGAGGGGGTGGAGCTGGCCAGCTCTGAGGAGGGAGGGGAAGATGTGGTGGACTGAGGCTGAAGCTGAGCGAAGGAGTCACGGGGGATGGTGTCCGACTGACTCTCAAAGCGGCAGTAGAACTGGTTCAGCTCATTTGCCAGGCGAGAATCGTTTATGGAGTGGGGGACTTTGGGTTTATAATTTGTGATCTGTCTGAAACCCCTCCAGACAGAAGTGGCGTCGTTTGCAGAGAACTGGTTCTTTAGTCTCTCTGAGTACAGTCGTTTAGCTTCTCGTACCTCCCTGATAAATCTGTACTTTAATGCCCTGCACCCTGTCACCACTCCTAAATGCCTCCTCCTTTTCCAACCTTAGCTGTCTGAGTTTAACTGTGAACCAGGGTTTGTCATTGTTATAACTCACCGAGAACAATAACAAGGGAGTCTGGGTTTGTCTGCGTCCTCAACGTTGGCGTGCGGCGAGATGTAAACACCGACCAGAGTGAATGAAGCAAACTCACGTGGGGAGTAAAACGGTTTACAGTTAATGATAAGAAATTCCAGATCAGGAGAACAGTGCTGCCGAATCACTGTCAGTACACCAGCCATTGTTAATATAAAAACAGACACCTCCACCTTTTGTTTTGCCGGAGTTCTGTGTCCACTCTGTACAGTTGGAAGCCAGCCACCTGCAGCGCGGAGTCCGTTATCAGTTCACACAGCCACGTCTCCGTGAAGCACAGAACAGAAGATTAATAAAAGTTTCTGTTTTTCCCCACCAGAAGCTGAAGTTCGTCCAGTTTGTTGCACAGTGAGTGTACGTTGGAGAGAAATATTGCCGGTAGTGGTGTGCGGAGTCCTCGCCGGCAAAGACACACAAGTGACCCGGCTCTTTTCCCTCTCCTGCGGCACTTCACAGCGCAAACGACAGCGAGAGAGCCCTTCACCAAAATGTCCAATAATTCCACTGATGACGCAAGAAAAGTGGGAATTAAATCCGTTGGAGTTGTTCCCCTGATGTTCATGAGCTCCTCCCTGGTGAAAGAGGACTGGGAATCACAGCCGAAAATTTAATTAACACACAAAAACAAAACAAATCAAAGCGCACCTAACACCGAGGCAGCTAAACTCAGCACCATCTACATAAGCAGATAGTTTTCAAAATTAGAAATAGAATAGAAATTTGAACATCTACAATTCTGTGACAACTGGGCAACCTCCATCTGCTGCTACATGTAATATCATTGAAAGGTCCAGAACAGTTAATAAATGTTTTTTTTCAAGACCAAGGACAAGAATTAAAGCTGCAAGCAGCGTTGGGCGGGCCCTCGCTCTTGTAGCGCGTCGAGGTGTGAGCCGGCCGCGTTGCATATTCTGGAGCTCTGCCGGTGCGGCTGTGAATTTGCTACGCGGTTCCGACCCTGCATGAAGGTGTTACATGTCACTTCCTCTGTCCCCTATGTGGAGCTACATAGCACTTGGCGCTATGAATATAAATCGGTATTGGCGTGTAGATGTCTTCGGGGTGGGAGAGTTCTCAAGCACGTAAAGTTTTGTTCAGATGTGAGCATGTACACTGAAGTTACAACAACTTCCTGTGTCATGGCGAAGAGTTGATCTTTGACGCCACGCCACGGCCACAGCCACGCCCATCGACGAAAACTCACAGGTAGCACAACTTTTCATCGTCAATGCCTTTAGAAGGCACAGCAGAAATTTGAAGTCGATCGGATTAAATCCCTAGGAGGAGTTCGTTAAAGTATGGAGTGTGTAAATCATCCAAAAATATCCGTAAAATTCAAAATGGCCGACTTCCTGTTGGGTTTAGGGCATCGCTCCAAGAGGCTTTTTGGTACGTCTGGACATGATACATGTGCCACAGAAATTTCATACATGTAGGTCAAAGGTGCGGCGGGGGCTGCTTCGTTAAAGGTCACTTCCTGTTGCCAGCAGGTGGCGCTATGACTGTGGGTGAATGTGGGCATGTACATGTGTTCAGGGCGTGACTCTCATCCTACATGTATAGTTTGGTGCAGATGTGAGCATGTACACTGAAGTTACAACAACTTCCTGTGTCATGGCGAAGAGTTGATCTTTGACGCCACGCCACGGACACGCCCATTGACGAAAACTCACAGATAGCACAAATTTTCATCTTCAATGCCTTTAGAAGGCACAGCAGAAAGTTGAAACCGATCCAACTTAATCCCTAGGAGGAATTCGTTAAAGTATGGAGTGTGTAAATCATCCAAAAATGGCCTTAAAATTCAAAATGGCCGACTTCGTGTTGAGTTTAGGATATGGGTTCTTGAGGCTTTTTTGTGCGTCTGGACATGATACATGTCCCCAGAAAATTTCGTGCATGTAGGTTGAACGTGGACGAGGGGCAAATTTTCATTCAGTCATTTTGCCACGCCCATGCGCGAAACCCATAAAATCCGAAATTTTTCACCATTTCTGACATGTGTGCAAAATTTGGTGAGTTTTTGAGTATGTTTAGGCCCCCAAAATTGAGCTTACTTTGCAGAAAAAAATAAATAAAATAAAATAATCCTTACAGTTTCAATAGGGACCTCGCACGGTTCGTGCTCGGGCCCTAATAAACTTTGAATCATTTTCTGCTGTGGTTCACTGCTCAGCCGTTTCTTTTTACATATTTGCCAACATACACGTACACAGACATACCAATCTGTCTGTGATAACTGCCTGCTGATGTCTCACCCCACGTACATGCGATGCTTGGAGAGTGATTATGTTCGTGGCTTCTGTTTAAAGATGTTTCAGATAACTCCATAAGGAAAAGATAGTTTGTAGTCTCTGGCTTTGTTTCACTGCTTCCTGATGTGTGTGTGTTTTGTGCTGGTAAGCCCATCTGTGACTGACACACTCATCAGCCATAATTATCTGAGCAAGACCAGACTCTCTGAGTGTGCATCCTGAGAGCAAGTGTGTGTGTGTGTGTGTGTGTGTGTGTGTATACCTGCGTGCATCTGGTGTCTAATTACACTGACAGACAGACTGACACTCCATACACACTTAAACACACGCACAAAACCCATGCGCTTATCTGTATTTCACAGCTTTTGCAGAAATCATCTCAGATGTGAAACCAATCTGTTATATTTGGATTGGAAAACAGGGAGAGTAGGGAGAAGCAAAAAGAGTTCAAAATAGATGTGTTTCTGTCGCTCTCTTAATCTCAATGCCTCTCATTCACAGTTTTTATCTTATTTTCACCATTTTGCTTCATTCTTTCTCTCTGTCTGCTTGTTTAGAAACATTAACGTCACAGTATGTCAAATCCAGAGCTCTGCTACTGTACCTATTGTAAATTCTCAGGAGCATAGAAACCATGATTATTAGGCCTGCATCTAAAAACAGCATAGAAAGTAAGGGAATTAAGAAAATAAAAAGACACAAAGAC
>NC_060165.1:13766583-13820234 GCF_021292245.1 Micropterus dolomieu | reverse complement strand
CACTGAAGTTACAACAACTTCCTGTGTCATGGCGAAGAGTTGATCTTTGACGCCACGCCACGGACACGCCCATTGACGAAAACTCACAGATAGCACAAATTTTCATCTTCAATGCCTTTAGAAGGCACAGCAGAAAGTTGAAACCGATCCAACTTAATCCCTAGGAGGAATTCGTTAAAGTATGGAGTGTGTAAATCATCCAAAAATGGCCTTAAAATTCAAAATGGCCGACTTCGTGTTGAGTTTAGGATATGGGTTCTTGAGGCTTTTTTGTGCGTCTGGACATGATACATGTCCCCAGAAAATTTCGTGCATGTAGGTTGAACGTGGACGAGGGGCAAATTTTCATTCAGTCATTTTGCCACGCCCATGCGCGAAACCCATAAAATCCGAAATTTTTCACCATTTCTGACATGTGTGCAAAATTTGGTGAGTTTTTGAGTATGTTTAGGCCCCCAAAATTGAGCTTACTTTGCAGAAAAAAATAAATAAAATAAAATAATCCTTACAGTTTCAATAGGGACCTCGCACGGTTCGTGCTCGGGCCCTAATAAACTTTGAATCATTTTCTGCTGTGGTTCACTGCTCAGCCGTTTCTTTTTACATATTTGCCAACATACACGTACACAGACATACCAATCTGTCTGTGATAACTGCCTGCTGATGTCTCACCCCACGTACATGCGATGCTTGGAGAGTGATTATGTTCGTGGCTTCTGTTTAAAGATGTTTCAGATAACTCCATAAGGAAAAGATAGTTTGTAGTCTCTGGCTTTGTTTCACTGCTTCCTGATGTGTGTGTGTTTTGTGCTGGTAAGCCCATCTGTGACTGACACACTCATCAGCCATAATTATCTGAGCAAGACCAGACTCTCTGAGTGTGCATCCTGAGAGCAAGTGTGTGTGTGTGTGTGTGTGTGTGTGTGTATACCTGCGTGCATCTGGTGTCTAATTACACTGACAGACAGACTGACACTCCATACACACTTAAACACACGCACAAAACCCATGCGCTTATCTGTATTTCACAGCTTTTGCAGAAATCATCTCAGATGTGAAACCAATCTGTTATATTTGGATTGGAAAACAGGGAGAGTAGGGAGAAGCAAAAAGAGTTCAAAATAGATGTGTTTCTGTCGCTCTCTTAATCTCAATGCCTCTCATTCACAGTTTTTATCTTATTTTCACCATTTTGCTTCATTCTTTCTCTCTGTCTGCTTGTTTAGAAACATTAACGTCACAGTATGTCAAATCCAGAGCTCTGCTACTGTACCTATTGTAAATTCTCAGGAGCATAGAAACCATGATTATTAGGCCTGCATCTAAAAACAGCATAGAAAGTAAGGGAATTAAGAAAATAAAAAGACACAAAGACACATTTGTTGATGGTTGATTGTAATCCAGTGATCACTGATTGGAGGTCAAAGGTAATAGATTGTCTATGTTTTTATTCACCACTGCATCAATGTCAAGTGGAACAGCTTTTCTACCAGCTGCTTCCCTTCAACAAAAACATAGAGGAAAAGACAGCATCCATGTTTTATGGACTTGCTCTCTCTCTGACTTTCGTTACCACACCCTCACGCAAAGATACACATTCTTACCCTCACACTCTCGCACACTGCTCACCGTGCTTCACCCTCTGACACTCTTCCTTACCCTGTTAAACTGTCACATCTCTCTTTTCTTATCCTCGCTCTTCCTAAGCTGTCAGACCTATTCTGTCTTTCTCTTCCCCTCGATGCTCTCTTTTCCCCCATCGTGTCATCCTCTCTCTTAATTCTTTGTTTGCTCACTTCCTCTTCACATCTATTTCTTGCTGTAGCTGTGTAAGTGAGGGCGGCTTTGTCATCGAGGGTCACGTTTACCTTCTTGAACACAAGGGGATTTTCAAAAGCTGCCTCGTCAAGGGCCACACACACACACACACACACACACACACACACACACACACACAGCACCACAAAGCTGTTGTGTACCCGCCTTTGGCATGACTCATATACTTGTATTACCTATGCCTTGATCTAGCATTTGAACACGTTTCCATGTTTATACATTAAAATCAGCAAATGCAATGTAAGTGCTGTGCACAAAAACAGTTCTAAACAGATCTGTTACATGCAAATGTGGATCTCTGTAAAAACAGTACAGAGAACACTGCCATGTTACAGGTTGGTATAAATGTATAGCATTTTGTAGATTAAACACAGTGGCTAAAATGCTGCTATTTTATGCTACAGTGCTGTATTTCATTGGTCAGGGAAATCTGGTGGTTGTGATTCCATTTCTGACCACTGAGTGTCAGTGTTTGTCTGAACAGAATGTGTTCAGGTTTCCCCAAGTGCCTCTCTGCGTTCTGTGTTTAGCTTTCACGCTGATTTGGTGACAGATTTAATTTCTCCTTCTGTGATGAAGTCCAAGGATTTGGTATTTCAGAGGCTGATCCTAAATCAGAGTGACTACAAAAACTCTGTGTTTATAATGTTCTAAGGCTCGGCAATGGATTAGTATATCTCTGTGGCAGAAGTGACAGGCTGTATGTAAATGAACCTAACGCGCTCCTATTTACAGAGAAACAGACTAGAAGAAAGAGAGATAAGCAGGTAAATAAAAAAGACAGAGAGAGTAGGGAAATCATAAAAAAGGATAGAGAGAGGATATTTTACATGGAGGAGGAGCGGAGGAAGCAGGGAATAAGGATACAAATGAGGGAGAAAAGGAGGTAAGATGGGGGAGGTGAAAAAGTGAAAAAAGACACACTATAGACCAAACAGAGCAAAGGATAAAGAGGGCAGAGATGACAAAAAAGAAGGTGAAAAGACTAAAAAAATTATGGGAGAAGAGGTGACAGAAAGATAAATGGTGAGAAGATAAGTGAAAGGAGAAGGGAAGGAGAGAGAAGATGAGAAATAGTGAAAGGTGGAATAAGATAGAGGACCAGGGACAGAGAAAATGAGATAAGGTACTGCATACAGATGAGCTGTTACCGACTTATGCTGTCATTTGACCCCGCATTTATTCCACTTCAGTTTCTGACTATATCTCCTAACATCATATTTTCCCTTTATCTTTTTCACACAAAAAAGTGATGTACACTGCAAAACATTTTGGAAGAGAAATGCCCCCAAACCACTTCAAGCTGATTGAAACACACCAACATTTATAAGTATCAAGTATTATTTGAATTCGTTCCAAGGTGTATAAATCTAAATAATACGGTTAGGCTACTGCAATTAACTGGTGTTGCATGTCTGAACTATTCAGTCTAGTCTTTAAAGATTATTTTACCTTCACATTATAAAGTGCTATTGATAATTTTCAAACAATTGGTAGGCCTAATTGTTGTAGTCTTTCAAAGCTTCTTAGTGGTCTAAATGTAAATTTGTGTGATATGTTTTTATTTGAATCAATGCATATTGACAAGGAAATGCTTCATCATCATCATCATATCATCACAATCATCATGATAACACAACACACCATAGAGTTCTGGGCAATGTAGTGTTTGAGGCCCTCAATCATCATGGCTGCTGCAGGTTTACGTAACAAACTATAATTTATTATTCTTTACACACACAGGCTATAGGAACATGTTTTAGCTAGCTAAGATACTTAGCTACCAACAACACAAGACCTGCTGACCAGGGGGTGAGAGGACAATTTTCTAGATTCATAGACAGAGTTTAGCCATTGCCTTTCTTTCACTTACTGTCCCTGTGAAATTAATGGCTGTGTTTACACTTATATTTAAATGCCTTTAAAATATCACTTCACCCTATTTTCACACATGCCCTGAAGATGCAAATTATTAATTTAAATCCATATCTCAATTAATTTTACCTGATCATCTTCTCCATTTCTTTACATTAGTGAGGTGACCTGAAGTGTGTCTCTAGTAATGCAAACATGATCAGTACTGGACTGAGGGATGGGGGATAATCATAGGCCTCACACCACCTCAGTCTCCTGCAAATATTTTTAATATGCAACTAGTCTTCATAAATGCAGCAAAATGTTAGGGTGTGGAGTAGGGCTGAAATGATTCATCGATTAAATCGATTAATAAAATGCATCGACACAAATTATTTGCATCGAGGCTTCGTTTAATCCATATAACTTTATAGCACACTGTTTCGCACGGACATTTCCGTCCACCGTAAAATTAAACTGAATGAAAGTGAAAAACGGCTGCGCCTGATCAGAAAGCAGCCGGTGTTCTGCCAGCGGACCACAGACAAGGTAACAGTAACAGCAACTTTAGCATTTAACTGAAATCATGATTTATTGTTGAGTTGAAGGCTAGCCAAGTAAGCCGCAGACCTCAGCTATAAATGTCCACACGTGCGTTTGTTGTTCTCGTCTTTGGGCCTTAAGTTATAACCTTACAGTCATGAGTTAACTGGGTGTCGGGGAGCTGCACCTTTTAACTCACTTCCAGCTCTCAATCCCTGCTACTTGCGTGTGCTAATTCATCCTTTCACCCAGATTCTTTGTCTTTATAATTGCCATCTTTATAATAACAAACAACAGCTGTTTCATGTGCAGGATTGCTCATATCCCGTTGTACATTTCACGTGTGTTTTCTTGACAAAACGTGGTTTGGAGACCAGCGTCGGGTGACAGAGCCGCTGTCAGGTCGTGTAGTGTGTGACCCCCTGTCACTGATCAGTCACATAGTGTGAACGCCACAACGACTTTAAGACTCCCGTCACAAGACGGCAAGTTGTGTAGTGTGAACAGCGCGGCGATTGGCCGAAGCTGAAAGTCGTGTAGTCTGCACGAGCCTTTAGTATAACTTGTATAGCACTCGAGTTATGTTTGTGTTTGTAAAACAGCTGTCTGGTTGTTGGTCTGATGTTTGCTGTATGACACTCTATGAATTTCTGAAAGGACCAATAAATATCACCTATAAACGTACACAGCTGATCCTGTTACCGCCGCCAAGCAAAAGTAGTTCTTAAACAACACATCAATGAATTGTTGAAATAATCTATAGAAGCTTCGAATACTAACATCATCATTAGCTGCAGCCCTAGTGTGGAGGTCAGGGTGGTGGATAAGAGTTTGTCTTCAGCGCTGGTTTCACTGACCTGATGTCCCATCTCATGCAAGGCATTAGCCTTGATATTTTTATTATTTATCCAGGATGACGACCTCTCGCTAACGCTTTTTCCACTTGGTTTAGTTGCCATAACTCAATCTCAGCTTTTGGATATTGCAGAAATAGTAACGAATTGAAAAATCTTGTAACCCAACATCTTGTAGATGCAAATGTTCTGTCTGATATCCTGACAACTACAATATGGGCAGCGTGTCTTTCCATAAATGTTAATGCTGCTTGTTATTTCAAATAAGTTGCATAATAAAAAGTTATTTGTAAGAGATAAAGTTGGTCCTATAGCACTGCTTTAAAAAAAGACCTTTCGATGCAGCATTATAGGGCCCTCATCACTCTCAATGGCCAAACTCTTTCTAAGCCTCTTGCAGAAACTTTACCAACTACTGAACACAAAGTCAATAAATGAACATGACAAATAAACAAACATTACAGAGATATTAAAACCTAAAACAAAACAAATCATAGACGCAATAACACAAGAAAAGACATACATCAGGAATTGATACAGAAAACCATGGAGAGTTACATCAAAAACCATTTTGGGGATCGCTGGGCCAACACACCATATTAGAGACTAATATAATAATATTTATCTGAATCATACCCAGGCATAAGATAACACACTATTAATATAGGTTTATTTCCAGCCGATTAAAAATTTGAGAGGGAACAATAGTTCTACTTTAAGGAAGCAATATGCAATGAAAGCCAGATTTTTTAAGTTGCTCATAACTGAAGACACAACTATAAAATGTTAAAGTTTACATGAATATTTCAGGGCTTATATAAGGATACTTATGGAATAAAACTATTGAAAGCAAACAAACTAACCTGTTTTTATGAAAGCACTGAGAAATAACTCTAATAAGTGATGACTACTAAGTTTATACAGAAGGACTCTTTGGCAGTAACACAATTTTCATGTTATGGTGACACAACTTCCATTGCATATTGCTGACCTTTCAGGAAAACATGAGGACAACAGTATGGGAGAAGGGATGGATGAAAGGAAAGAAAAGAGGTGGAAGTCTTTAAGGAAGCGTGAAAACCTTTCCTTAAATAGAACTGAATGGAAAGATTGATAGATAGATAAAGGGACAAGAAGGAGGAGGAGGCAGGGGGGAATAGCAGCTTATTTTTATTTAATCCCTTGTTCGTTATAATCCCTCTAGGCAAATCGTCCATGTTAGAAAGAAAGAGAGGAAGGGAGGAGTGAGAAGTAGGCCAAAGGGGATCTGGTTGGGGAAATAAAGTGCAGGAGTCTGAAGTTTGTAGTTCTTAGATGACTTTTTGTAGTCTTTGCCAGGAGACAGGGTTCTCTGAGATAGTGCTTCCATGCCATAGTAGCAAACATTCACCTCTGTGGGGTGAAATCAGTCTGAAAATTTGCTCAGAAAATAAAAAGTTAGTCAAAGCAAAGTCTGTGGTCCTTTAAACCTCAACAACTTCACTAAAACCATTGTGAATACTTTTCTGAACCTGCCTAGAACCATAGTCCAAGTAATACCATTTGTTTGACTTTTTCACCATGTTATGAGACTTTTGATCGGTCCAGATACTGATGATATTCATTTAACAAGCATTAAGTAAGCCAGGGCCTTGTTCCAATGAAAAGTGACAAATACAGCAAATTCAAATTCCAGTTAAAACGGTTTGTTCCCCAATGAACTAAAGTGATAAAATTCATTGAAGAATCTCACCCCTGGAGAATGTTATTGGTCCAGAGGAGACCCAGAGAGAAATAGATCTGGTCCAAATAGGGGAGAATATCTAACCGCTCATGTTCTTCAAAGGTCTAGCCATCCATGAGTGATTATTTTGTCAATCCATATGGTTTCCTGTTCCATGTTAAACATCTCTAAGAAGTTTCAAGAGACACGGGACACAGAAGACTGCGTTTGATTTCCTATCAACATATAATCTGTATGTTTCCCCAGTATTCTCTGTCACAAAGTGCTAGAGAGGTGTTGACTATATAAATGACATCTCTTTATGTTTATCCACAAAGTTTTCCTCGTTTTGCCCAAGCTTTCCACCGCTGCCTGTTTCTTTGGGGTCCAAGGGAACGTCAGAGGAGCATTAGGCCAGATGAGGTTGAAGGGATCTTGGCTGGGGTCCTGGTTTTTTGGGGGAACTATTGGCTTTAGAGAGGTTGAGGAGGAGAAAGATGCAAACAAAATGAGAGCTGAGCACTACCTAATACCACAAATTATTCTCATTGTTGTGACTATTGATACATATCTGTCCCTGAAAATTTTACAAATACTTACCATCTAGACTTACCATCTACCATGAGTGTCTTGTAACAGATTAAATGATATGTTTCATACTAGAGAGAGTACTAAACAGTTTTTTGATCGCAGCCAATATAATGGTAAATTCAGCAGCAGCCAAGAGCAGCAGTAGGTGGTTGGTAGGCGAGTTGGAGGAATGATTGGTAACAAATACTGCAGTGAGAATAGCTCCAAATAGGAAACTCAGAGAACAGATAAGGTATGTGTACGTAAGGGGGTGGGACAGAAAGGGAGAAGGTTAAAAATAGAAAAGGGAGCAAGAAAGGAAGACACAAAGTGGGAGCAAGGTGTCAGTTTGAGAGTCAGAGGGAGATATACCATAACTCTCTGTGTGCATAAAACAAGCTCTTTCATCTCTCTCCTCTTCGAGCCCTTTTAATTTTCGCCCCTTCCAACCTTCACCCTTTGACATGCCAACCCTACCCCGTCTTGTTACTTCTTTAGGCCACAGAGGAGATCTGTTTGTCCTCCCTATCCTCCCCATCTCCCTCTCCATCTCCCATCAGTGGCTGCCTCTTTTTCAGCTCTCTCTGGTACTTGGCCATCAGTGAGGCATAGATGCAACCGTAAGCCGCAGCTGCAACCATCATGATGCAAACGATGCCGCACACCACTCCGGCAATCACCACTGTGCCAATGGCGCGGCGCACGCTCACGGGTCGGTAACGGGCGCGGACACAATCTGACGGTCCCTCTCCACCTCCTCCTCCTCCTCCTCCTCCACCACCCGTGTTTGACGAGGAGTCATCACCAGTTTTGCTGTTGTCAGAAATTGGTGTTGCCCCACTGGGGTTAAGACCGTTCCTGCTGCAGGGAGGACTGCCTCCTTGTCCAGACCGGGAACCCTCACCTCCTCCTCCACCGTTCTCATCTTCAAGTTGGAGGCAGTAGTTGAACATTTCTATTGGAACGCCACGGATGTCTCGCCCACGCAGATCCTTCGGCAGCGTGCACTCCACCGCGTCCACCTTCCCCCCTGATGGAGAGAGAAAGAGGTGCAGAGACAGAAAGACAGGGAGAGGTCAATTCTAAAATGCTTTATGCCTGTAAAACATTACAAATTAACTGAGTGAGAGGAAAAGCCAGAGAGGGGGGTTGGTTGTACCAACACTAGGATGAGTCATACATCACTTAACACACACATAAAGTTTGCTGTGCCCTCCACACTAAGTTGGAGATAGCCTCAACTAAGCCCTTCTATAATTCATGAGATGACATGCCTAGCTTCAGCAGAGCTCTAGTGTGTGTGTGGAAGAGAGAAATATCTGAGTCACTAATTCCCACAAGTGGCAGGAGGATGGGGGGATCTACTTTGTCATCATCACATACTGCATTTGTCTCCACACATTGTAATCATCTTGAGGTTGCGTGTTAGAAAGCCATTGATCTGTGCCCTCAGATGCTTAAAGCAACAGAAACAATGAGATAAAGGATGAGGATCATAGAAAGACAAAATGAGGGAAGTGGTATTTAGCCCCCAGATGCTTTCATCTCAGCGTGTGACGAAAGAATCCCCTCTGCAAACAGAGCTCGCTCTCCAAATATCTCCAAAAATCCCAGCTCTGTGTGCTTGAAGTGGTTCGCAGGAGATAGAAGTCAACACAGGCTGCTGTCACCAGGAATTTCACACTTGTTCAGTGCTTTGTCTTCTTTCTGTAACACATATCTTGCAGATGATCTACCATTTTAACAGCTACTGTCATGCTTTCATGTTCACCTACGAAATGTCTCCTTGTAATTTTCTCTGCTGCTCTGATGATTATTAATGTAATAATGTAATGTCCGCTGCATGTCAGTCTCCGTCTGAAGTGCACCAAACTGAGCTGGAGAGTAGGGCCCAGCAAAGCAGAAGAGAGCAGAGTGAAGCAAAGAAGAGAATGGACGAGAAAAGAGAAGAGATGCTTCATTAGCGGGGCAGCTGAGGCCCGAGGCGCTGAGGTGAATGTAGATTTTTACACATGAAGAGAGTGGAGAACAGCTGTGGTTATCTGTGTATTAACAGCCTGGAAGTACACGTGGGCAATACACAATACACAAAATGAGTGTGGTAATGCGCATTCACGTGCCACTGCAGTTGTATTATGTTGCTAGAAGCACAGGCACAAACAGAAAGACACACCTAGTTATCTCTAAAGTGAAGTCCCATTCTCTGCCCACTACTTCTTCACTCCTTTGCGCTCATCCTATCTCCAAATTGAAATCTAATGCACCCTTTCAAAGCTCCTGCAACATAAATCAAACATCTACCTCTGTACAGCAGCCACTCCATCCAGTGTTTGAAATCGCGGAGGTTGCAGTCACATTCCCAGGGGTTGTGTCCCAGTTCCAGGTGTTGAAGGTTGGCAAGTGGCTCAAATGCTGCCCTCTCCAAACCATGAAGCCTGTTACCCGCTAGAGACAGCCACCTATATTTAGAATATAATTCATTTATTCTCTTAACTCCAACAAAAGAGGAAAATTTCTCCCTTGTGGCACTGATTTAAAAAGCAGCTGATAACACCGGCAGCCACCACATTTACGGTAACACCACTAGTGGGCAATAATTCTGTTTTATCGTATGTGGAATTTCATTGTAGTTGTATATTGATAATATGATCGTATTGTCATTTTACAAAATTCTGTTGTCGAAATGAATGATTCCAAGCTAATTGTAATTAAAAACTAAAATTAAAAAAGGAGTTATTAATGTTTAATATTTAAATGCATGAAAAGATTTGTCTGAAGTAATGCTTAACAATGGAGAACAAGTCATTGAACATCAATTTGATTTTGCATACATTTGCAACATTTACACTTACATTTGTAATATTCTGTATACTGATATTGGAGGAACATTCTTGGTAATATACATTTTATATATTGATTTCAGCCATATGACCCTGGACCTATTATCACTTGTGCTTTAGCTTTTGTACCAGTTCATTAGTTCCAACTAGCCATCAGGCCTGAATCAAAGTTATTACTTTTTAAGTTGCTGTCTTCTGATTACTCCAGCTGAAAAAAAGTATGTATTGCCTAAGCTTTTATTCTGTTATTTCCCACTATTTCTTATAAAATCATCCAGTGTATACTGACCTCCTCACCGAAGGATGGTAATAATATTCATAATGTCAACAATGTTATCTTACACTAGTGTTGCTCTGGGGGTCTGTAAACATGTCAGTGTAAGTCGACGTATACCTGAGGCTCTGCAGCTCATCCAGTACCCCCAGAGGGACAGAGGAAAGACCATTCAGGGACAGATCCAGGCTCTGAAGACCCCCTAAACCCTGTAGAAACATCAAAATAAGCTCTTTGTTTATCTCTCGTTGCTCATACGTTACAGTACTGTACAGTACACATTTACCAAAATTCATGCTGCATTAGTATTATTGGCTTATTTCACTGTTGACATGGGGCACACATCATTTGGTGTGCTAATCTTGTTTAATGTAAGGTCCCAAGTGAAGTTATGACAAAAGCTCATCCTGCAGACTGCTTTGGTTCAGATACAAGTGGATTAGGAAATGGTTTATTTTAATTTACAACCTGGACGGGAGCCCAGTTGTGTATATCCGCTCAGGTTGGCTCTGCTCCTAAGCAGAGCCTGTAGAGCCTCGCCCAGGAGTTGAAACAGTGTATCAGTATTGGTGTCAGCTTCTTTCTTTATTCACATAGTATTTTAGTGAATTGACTGATCTGATATCTCACACAGTATGGCAGCCAAATGAGAGTGTTAATGCATTCTGAGAGGAAATATTTTATAAATTACTGTATAAAATCTAGCACAATGTCCTGTATGATTCTTAGCTTAAACGAGGCCATTCTTGTCTTGTTAGTGAGCTGTACTATATACTGTACCAAGCATGGTGTTGTATAATCTACAGTACCCACCTGGAAGAGTTCTCTGTCCATTACTGTTAGTGAGTTGTTGTGCAGAGTAAGTCTCGTCAGGTTGGACATGTCCCTGAATAATCCAGCTGGTAAATTATCCAGGTAGTTATTAGAAAGGTCCAGCTCCTAAAATACACAAAAAAAAGACATTTTCACTTTTAGACAGGTAGCTGATGTTCTTATTGAAAATGACTTGAAAAACAAAAGTGGAATCAAATAATTCTGAAACTCTTTTCAAGAAACTTTATGCATGAGGCCTGGATGAATCTTTTTGAAATTGATAATTGATAAATGCTACCTTATTAAGCTGACACTCCTATTCAGAGTAACTCAGTGTAACTGGAGTGTAATCGGTAGGATAAGTGTTCAAATCTACATAGGTCACCAATGTAACAGGCAGTCAGAATGGAGGACAAACTCCAACTGTTTTTACAGTTTTACAGAAGATAGATGCTCAGCAGTGGAGAAGTAAATTGTCTTTCAGTTCAGCTAACTAGAGAGCTGAACTGAGAATAGACTCTCACAAGGTACCAGATAAACAACACAACATAAACAGTTTTACTTTTCATCAGGCATTGGCAGCACATTGACCTAATCCATGTCCCAACAGTAGTAGTATCGAATATTGGATGTAAACTGCAGCCAGATGTTGTAACTAATGAGGATGTTTTTTAACCAGTCATATTTTAAGAGGAATACGTGCAGGAATAGTAATAAGTTTTATATTTGAAATACCAATATGGCTGTGCTTCGCCCTAGAGATGCACCAATCCGATATTGATATGGGATATTGCGCCAATAGTGACTCAAATAGCTGGGTCAGGTATTGATGACAATGGGGCCAATCTATTCAATAAAATTACGCACATACTACATACTGTGTTAGCTGTGTGCTGGTAAACCTGAACATTTTGGTAGGTGAGCTAACATAGCATGGAGGGAACTAAAAACAAAGGGTCAGCAGTTTGGTGGTATTTCACGCTTGCTGTGCCAACAAATTCTATGGATACTTGCAATATCTGCAAAGCCAATGTTCCGAGGGGTGGCGGTAGCACTGCAAAATATAACACAACAAACTTAATCAAGCACCTCCAGAAGCTCCATGCCTTCAGCCTCCTTCTCTACAGCTTACACAGGTATTGATTCCCAAAGCCCAGGTATTGGGATTGAAAAAGTTGGATTGGTGCATCCTTACTTTGCACACAATATGCAAAACCTTTCTTAGCTTTTCAGACTGAGAGCAAAGGTTGTTTGGAGTTTGCTTAGTATGGATCTCACTATATAGTATCACTTATTATCCTGGGGGGAGTTCAGTGTGCGAGTGTACGCCTCTGTACACAACGTAACAACACATACAACATGTTCAGCTGTTAAATAATGGGCTGCAGACCTCCAGGGAAGAGAGGTTAGCGAAGGCAGAGGCTCCCAGCGAGGCAAGCTTGTTGTTGGCTAGCAGGAGAGAGCGGCTCCCCGGAGGCAAGAGGTGAAGGGGAGGCAGGGAGGAGAGACCCCGGCCCCCGCAGTCCACCACCAGGCCATCTGAATAGCAGAGACAGGGAGAAGGGCAGGAGGAGGCTGGGGGCAGCAGCACAGCCAGGATGCAGAGGACACAGAGGAAGACTTGAGGAAGAAGGAGAAAAAACAAACATGATTATTTAAGTTTTCAAGTGAATTGTCTTTTCAGTGTGGAAAACAGTGAGGAGGAGGAGTACAGAAGGACTGCAGAGAAAGTGAGAGTGCAAGTGGGTGCATAAAGAGGAATGAAATAAAAGAGAGGGGCTTTAAGTGGAAATTATTATTAGAATTTAAGCCGAAGAATCAGAGATTTGTCATTTGCCCTGCCTAGCTGTCTCTAAAATGGTCTCTCAATCAATAAGTTATTTGGTCAGTTAATTGCAGTACATTTTGCTAGATGTATGTTAGAAGAAGAGAAAAAATTGTAAGGTGAACCGGAAGTACACCTGACACAAATGCTTTTACAGTCTATAATAATGCAAAAAAGAGTGAATATTCAAAAGAAATGGGGAAACAGAAAGACTTGGAGAGGGAGGTAACAGCAGCTCGGCGTAATGAAATACCTTCCTATGCCAGAGGCGGTTTTGATATGCTATTTAAATGCTGGAATAACACAGGATATTTCCATTTCTACCATTTTGTGCCACAGAACGAATGTTTTCATAGATGTTTGAGGTCTGATTCTGCTTGATCAAAAATATATATAGATATAGTTCCTGCTTAAGTCTTATTCTGCCTGAAAGTTCGCCACAGAACCGAAACATGGCCAGACTAATTATATTAAGTGTGTGTGTGTGTGTGTGTGTGTGTGTGTGTGTGTGTGTGTGTGTGTCTAGCCTACTCTGTAGTTAGTTAGTATTTCCATGGCAGCATTCTATTCTGAAGCCATCTCTTTAAAAAAAAAAAAAATTCTGTACTTTGTGTGTTTTGCAGTCAGCAGAGTGACACTCATGAGGGAAATCCCTTCTGTTTTATTTCATTTTCAACTCTTTGTTTCCCCACAGACAGTCATTTCATCCTTTCCACTCATTATCGTTTGTCTCTGTTCTTTTTCTATTCAGCTTCACGTTTTTGTGGCCGTTTGTGTTTTCCTCTGTTTCTAGAACATTTTTTCTTTTGCTCCTTTTCTTTCTTTATGTGCAATTATCTGTTCAGGCTTTTTCGTTGATTTCTTTTCATATTGTATTTTTGTTTCCCTCTGTCTGTCTTTCTGTCTGTTCCTCTCGCCACTCTGTCGAATTCTGTCTCTCCTGCTTGTGTCTCTTTATCTTTCTCATTCTCTTTCACTTCAGGTCTCTTGGCACTGCTCTGTATTCCCTCAGTGTCTCGTTACAGTGGCTGACTTTGTTTCCATCCAATGGCTTATCAGCACGACTTATTCTTTATCTCTCTGTGTGTGTGTGTGTGTGTGTGTGTGTGTGTGTGTGTGTCGGCATATGCTTGTGCGCCTGTGCGTGCATGTGTGTATAGTACCAGCAAAGCGTGATATTAAGAAAACTACTCTGTCTAAACTCCAGACACGGACATAGCACTTTTTACTTCTTGACAAGAATATTTTCTTCACCAGGCGATTTCATCGCTTGCATCATCTGCATATTATTAGCATCTATTTCTCAGTGTGCCATTGCCTTTTGTCACACTATGTCTCACCCACTCCCTGTTGTTGTATTTTCTCTGTGTTTGTTTGTCCATCTGTTTTGCTCTAAATTTGCTTTCTTTTTCATTTTCACTCTTCTTCTTTTCACACACATTCAAGGCTTTATTCCCTCTCATCATCACACATATTGGCTGTCTGGCTCTGTGTGATGAAACTCTGTGAAATAGCCCTTTACTGCCCAGTCCACATCGTGATGTGACTGAAGAAAAACGACGTGATGAATATCAGAAGATATGAGTGACTGTGAAATAAAAGTCAGAAATCATTCTTCTAAAGTAACTTGACTTCCCTCAGGGCCTCTGTATCTCATCACTGATAAAATGTGAAGTTTGTAATGGCGCAGTGAGAAAGAGAGTTCAGTGCGTGGTTTATGTATCCCATTCAAATCACCTTTTATTCCCTTTAAACTGGTCATAAATAGACTTCTGATGAGAACAGAATGTACCTCCTGGAATCTTAATTCAAGAGAAGATTAGTAATTTAGCTCACATTTAAATTACATTAGTAGTACGCAATTCATGCTAATTAACAACAGATGTTAATAAAGCTGCCAAAAATGATGGCTGCCCTTTAATCTCTATAAAATTACAGTATGTTAAAGGAATAGTTTGAAATTTTGGGAAATATGAAGCTACTCAGCAGCTGGAAAGCATAAAGACAGGACACAAGGTGAGTCTCCAGGAAATTACTGTGCCATAACATTTTGTGCCACGATATTTTGTTTTTACACTTTGTTGTACGGATTAAACAAACAAGATAATTTGTTTTAACTAGTGAGCTTTAGGGGGTTCTGTTTTGTTTTTTAACCTTTATACAAGACAAGGCTAGCTGTTTCTCCCTGTTTCAAGTCTTAATGATAATCTAAGTTAACCGGCAGCTGGCTGTAGCTTCATATTGTATTGTACAGACATGAGAGTGGTATCAATCTTCTTATCGAACCCTCGACAGGAAAGTGTCTAACTGTTGCTTTAATAATGTTCATCCCCACTGCTTTATGACTCAGTTTTGTCTGATATTGTTAATTTTCGCAGCAAATACAATAATACAATGCATCAGACTCAAAGTGCAAGGTTTCTGTGCAATACAATATTCATCGGATGACGGATATAATACGCACTTGGTGTGTAAAGGCCTTCGTTCTTGTTTTTTGAAACTTTAAAGGTTCCATCGGCATTAGAATTTTTATTACATAGCACTACATTGTGTAGTTCCTAGAACACACACCAACAACGATCTTGAAATAGCATCTTTTCCAGACAGTGTTCACCTGCCAGACACAACATGACCTCCCTCAACCAGGACACTGCTTCATTTTGCATTCTGAACCAAAGGATAAGGAAAGACTGTGTGGCCATGTGAGAAAGATCAGGGTGTGAACTCTCTCCTGTTCCTCTGTCTGTTATCCCCTCTGCTCCGTCCTAGAGTATAATCCTAATCTCTGGGAAAATTAACTCCTCTTCATAAATGGAAGAAAGCAGAGATTTTGAAGTATCCTGAAGCGTCCCGAGCCATCTTACTTTGTAATGGAAATGCTTCAGAGGGCCAATCTTTCACTGAAGCAGCTCAGTAGCAGTCTGGAAGGATTTTGCTGAGAATTTTCCATAACAGGTTTGAAATGGTACAGTAGTGCAGACGGTTTGTGAGGACAATGTAGCTCAGAGTTAGAAGCGCTGTTATACAACTGAGAGAGCGCAAAAGAGAGCCAGGGAAAGAGAAACTGTATATGTTGCTGCTTCTTCCTCATATAATGTCAAATTGCGGTTGTCTTTGTGTACCGTTCATCTTTCTCAGCCTGCGATATGAGCTTTATTTTGCAAGGGTATTCTTTTTCTCCCCTCGCTCTTCCTTTCCTCTCTCCTCACCACAGCCCCTCTCCTGTCTTCTCCTTCTCTTACTGTACATTATAACTCCTCCTCACCCCCTCCCTCTGTCCCTCAGTGCTGCAGCCTATCTTCCAACATTTATGAGTGGTTTTAGCTGCTGTCGTGGAGGAGGTGGATGTTGTTTCGGCTTATTTGAGCTGCTCCAAATCCTCTCTGCTGGAGCGCTCTACGCAGCCAAACCAGAAGGAAAATCTTCAGCCGCAGTCACAGGAAGATAGGGCGGTTCAGTCCAAATACGTTTGTGATTCTGTGAAGTTTAATTCAGTCCAAACAGACTTCAGACTGAATCTTTTAAAAGAATCCCCAAACACATGCCGTCAAAGTGCTAACATTTTTGGCAAATGTAGGCTGGCAATGCTCTCAGCGATGGGAAACAAACTAAAACACAGCATTAAAATGCAACAAGATGTTCCTGTTTGATTGAAGCAAGACTTCTTAGGCAACACTATTGCCCAGCAGACTCCCAACACCCCCATTTCGTTGTCAGAAGTGACAAATGAAGTGAAGATTAAAAATTTACAGTCTAAGCAGTCCAAGATTGAGCAACATTAATAATCAGTTGGGTTAGAATTACATTTTAGAAGACTGAAAATAAATTATTCGAATTCTTTCTGTATTTGTCTCATATTATTGACTTTTGTTTATATTTTAAAGAAAAAATCTGATTTATATCTCTTGGAATTGCTAAGGTGGATTTTAAATAGTAAATGAAAACTGAATGATTTCTTTTTTGATATTTTTTCAACCTCTTTTGTTACTTAAAAATTGTAAATATGTCATCCTTACTGTTACCTTCACAGACAAAAAACCTAAACCAAATTAAACTAATTCCTGGTGTCATATGTCACATAGTTGTCCTGTAAACAGGGTGATGTTTGACAGTGTCTCATAGGCAATATGTCTTGACAACTCCGGGGGCCTCGGTTGTCTGTAAGTTTATATCCAGGGGCCCGTGGGTGACACTGGACCCAGCTATGATGTCACCACAGCGGCACTTGTGTTACTGAGCTCAGTTGCGTGTTACCAGGGTCCAAGCTGTTTTCCATGCAAGCGAGAGACGCGCTGCTATCTTATTACTAGAACGACCAGCTGTCCTCTATGCAGCACACTCACTGTCCTGTATTTCTTGACTCTTTAATGTTTCACATCGTCCTCTGTGCGGGAGTCTGACCCACATCTATCCTGCTGCTGCAACAGCACACAGTTTAGATTTGACTCCTGTGACTCCCAGTACCAGATAGATTACCTGATACAGTGTCCCCTCACTTATTGTAGATAACAATCCCTGAATATCCTCAGTGGGAGTTGTTGTTTACCATAAAATACACACAATTAACGGTAGTGCTCAAATGATTTCAGCTTTTTATATGTTTGGATTTCTCTGTTTTATATCATTGTAAAATGTACGCATTTGTGTTTTTTTTACTGTGGTTAAACAAAACAAGTAATTTGAAGACATCCCCTTGGGTATTAGGAACTTGGAATGAGCATTTTAAAACTAAACAACTGTTACATGTCTGGTCTTCACTGAAACCCGAGACCTCATTTAGTTCGCAGGTGGAAAATAGCCAGCCTGTCTGTCTGTCTGTCTGTCTGTCTGTCGTCACCTGGAATGTTTGTTTGTGTTTGAATGTCTATATACACTAACAGTAAACCACTTCATTATGTGCTCAATAGAGATATAAAAGGATATATACAACTCATGTACACATATAATACTAACGTCTCCGCAATACAACACGTTGGGCTTGGCAGTACCACCACATTATTTCAACATTGACAAGGTAATGCTGTGTTACCGTAGCATCCAAGTGCTGTAAACGACTTTCAAAAGAAGAGAGAAGAGTTTGTGGTTCATGTCAAATCCCATCATTTAACCCACATTATCTATTTTCTCTCACGCACACAACCTTTCTGCCTGACTCTTCGGCACAACCTTGCATAATCTCTTACTCACACACAGGAAGTCATGGTCTCACACACACACACACACACACACACACACACACACACACACACACATAGAGCAGTTGAGGATAAGCGGGAACAGAGGGTAGGGGTTTAGGCTGTACTCCTGCTGACAGTGTGATGAGGAGAGGGGAGGTTTACTTCTGTCGCTCTCTCAACCTCCATTTCTCTCCCACCTACTCTCTCTCTCTCTTGCTGTCTCCCCTGTCCATTTCTCCTGTGATGAATTCCGCATCGGTAAGACAGAATCATTATTTTGACTTGGAGGGATGAGCGGGTAATATGTAGTCTGATCTGCCTCTCTAATTCATGCTATCTGTATCAATTTGTAGTGACACACACACACAAAAGCTTGGCCAATGGGAAAGTATGACATGGAGTGACATCGTTTTTGTGATAGTGGCTATTAATTAGCCACTTTCACAAAATGAATCATTAAGAATGTCAGGTAGGACAAAGAGATAAAAGGATATCAAGAAGTGATGGAAAACAAATTATCAGTAAAGCATAAGGAGTTTCAGCAAATCTAAAATAACGGCTATATATATTTCGCTGTAACGCCATCTCTTTGATGGATGTAGCATTGCTTTCTAGTGTCCACTCAACTGGGCCTCTGTCCAAGGCTGGATACATTCAGAATTTGGAGAGAAAATGAAGGACGCTTGGCTTTTGATGTCGCATCTGCATCAGTGTGACTAGAATAGAATAGATTCTGTCTTGGATGTGTGGCAGGTCGTAATGTATGCCCACTCATTCCTCAGAAGGGATGGATAGACAGATGATATTGATCCAAAGCGTGCGCACACATGCACAGTTTTGATTTGGTTGTTTGGTTTTAGGGCTGTAAACCACATTTTTTATAGATCAATAGAGAGACAGAAAGAGATAGATAGATAGATGTAAAGTAGAAGCTCAAATCTTTATATTAGATTTGGTCTGTACAGTGCTTGAGATCGCTTATCTTTCTAATTGGATGCCCTTTACGGTGGCTCATGGAGTGTTCACTAAGACAAACTGAGCACATCACAAATGGCTATATTATCCAGGACCATTATCAGCAATTCACCATGATTACTTGAGAGTAAAGTACATTTTCGTCTCAGCAATGGGCATTGCTATGATCATGATAACTTTTCAGTTTCATGCTTGATCCATACTGGACTTGTTTTGAGTGAAATACTGTATCAGCATCGTTTTGCAAAGTGCTGAACTGGAGTGGTACTGTTTGTGGTGCAGAGGATTATCCAGATTTATCCCTGCCAATGTTCTTTGAAAGTGGGCCAACGCCATATATTTGTGTATTTCATCTGGTACCAAACTCTACTGTGGTCAGAAGAAAAGGGTAAATAAACGGGGGGGACTGTGCTCACAGACATGTGCACTAAGGTTTCTGCGTGCAACATGCACAGCTGGACCTAGTTCAGTCACCTCAGCAGTGGAAATTCCTACATGACGCTGGTAGCCGAGATGATGTAAAAAATCACCACCACAACAAACTCCACTTTAATCCCCTGATAACAAACATTACAAGCCACAGGCCACTAAGGAGGTCAGGGGTCAAAGCCGCAGTGCCCTGACAGAAGATAATATTTCTGTGTTCCTAGAAAGATCAGTGCTATAAAAAGTAGGAGAGAGAGAGGAATGTTCAAATTGTCCCATGTTGTTTAAAAGTTTAACCTTTGTGGAGTAAATGTATTTACCTGTGATCCCTACTTCTCAAAATAACTATCACATTAAAATAGCTATTGATTGCATACTTGAAATTGCCAGATGCGTTGGATAGTTTGCCAACAAACTGTCATTCCAGTTTGTATTTAACTTCAAGTCTCATGTAACACTATGTGAAGAGATCAGGCTCCACTCCAAACCTAATGCTAAACACGCACACACACACACGCACATACACACACATACACACACACATACACACACACACACACACACACACACACACACACACACATACACACATACACACATACACACATACACACACACACACACACACACACACACACACTCTGTCACACTGCTGTGGCTTCATGCCGAACCCAACATCCCAGCTGGGTTTCCCAAACTGCCATCATCTACTAACCACCCAAATGATGAGTTTGATTTGTTGGTATGTTTTCACCGCTGACCAGTGTCTTTAAATAGTTCAAATTAAACTAGCCTAATGTTGACAGTGTTGTAGCCAGTTGAGCTCTACTGTGGCTCCGTTCCAGACCTTATGCTATTCCCTTAGTCACCGCACTATATTACAGCTGTGCTCCAAGCATAATGCTACAACCTAAGTGACTTTATGATGGCTCTGTTCCAAACCAAATGTTTTAACCTCAGTCAGTGTATAAGATCTCCATTCAAAGCCAAATCCTCCTGCCTCTCGCCCTCTCTCTCTCTGTCACTTTCTCTGTCACTCTTTTAAATACAAGCTATGTGGTCAGTTAATCTGTCGGATTTGTTTGGGACTGCGACAAGGTGCGTAAACACACACACACGCACACACACACACACACACACACACACACACACACACACACACACACACACACACAGTATGATCAGATAAGCTACAATGTGTGTTTATGTGTGTGTAAGTAGGAATCATTTCATGCCTGCTTGTGTGCAAATGTGTGTTTGTTGTGTCAGATGAGAGAGTCTGCTTGGATCGTGGAGGCCTGGAGGCACCATATGGTCTCTGTGTCGCTCATAGACCTCTCTGTTCTCCTCTCTCGCCTCTCCTCCTTCATCCTTTCTTTTCCTCACTGTCTTCTCTCTTCCACTACGCCTCTTTGATCTTGCATTTCTCTTCCACCTCCTCTCCACTACCCACTATTGCCATCTTTTCTTTCTCGCTTTCTCTGTCTCACTCTTTCTGTCACTCACATTTTATATTCTCCTCGTCTCGTTTGCACTGTTTTTAATGTGCTCCTATTGTCTTTTTCTGTGGTGTTCTCTGTCATTTTTAAGCTCTTTAACCCTGTCGTCCTTTCTCTTTTTAGTGTCAGGATTTTTGGTAACTTTTTCAAAATAACCGTCTTTATTCCTCCTTCCTTTTATTTTTGGAATTTGCGTAGATGAAGATTACGTGACTTAAAATGAGAATCTTTCTCGAGAACATGGAAAGTTTTATAAAACCATCTACCAGTTGAATTTCCAGTTGACTAATAGGTGTTTTAGTGGCGAAGAAAGTAAACAATAAACTGCGGTGGAAATGCATTTATTGATCAAATTAAAAGATTAAAATTGGGTTTGAAAGAATCAAAAACAACCATTAAGCATCATCCACAGCCTTTCAGGAATGACATATCACTTTCTGTCTCATGTAGGTTACAACGTTTCATCACAGCTATACGGCCATTAGTTGAAAGTATGGCCAACACTAGCTGACACTGAAGAATACTTCATGAAACGCTATTTTTCTTGTTGATCTGTTCTGTCACTCAGAGAGCTTCTGCTTTTGCCCTGCAGATGAAAGCACACCTTTGATTTTTGTAACACTTCAAATGTTTGCGCAATATTAACCAGATATTGGAAAGAAACACATCTTTTGTGTCCTCTTTGTCCTTCAAATTCCATTTCTAAGGGAACTTCATCAGCATTAGAAGGAAACACATTCTTGATGATTTGAACTCTGTCATTCTCAGTACTGTATGACATATTTGTTGGCTCTGATTTGATGGTATGCATACCCCATTCTACTCTTATTATACGCGTCTTCCAGTGGCTCAGTACTTGTTTGTGTATGACAGTATGCAGAGCAACAGCAGAGATCAGAGAGCTTCTAAGCTTTGCATGAAAAATACAGACAGACAGTAGAAAAGCAAAGGAGAGAGGCAGAGAAAACACCTGTTACAAGTATGCTTGGCAAGGTTGATAATGCACATTTCATGTCATCAAAAATATTGAATTGAACTAACAGAGAGAGACTGATTTGGCAATAATGTGTTACATTTATGCCAAGAACGTCATCGCATGGAGGAGACACTGATGTTTTTGATGACTGATGGAGAATAGTTTTAATTCTTTTTCCTGAAAAGGCTTTAGTAATACTGTTAATGCAATATGTATGGGGATCAAGCTTAATGAAATACACTAAGAGAGGATAACTGAGACAGTGAATGGTGTTATATTGAACTGAATTTAATTTGGAGATGGATGGAAGGATGAAGAAAAGGTGAAGAGACAAAGAAGAGGTATGAGGTGGTTGGATGGAGATGGAGATGGAAAGAATCTGAGTGACCCAGAGGGACGTATATCTATCAATTTAAAGGCGGTGTGTGGAGGTTCTGACAGATAGTGTTGCCCTGTTATTTAGTGTACCCAATGTTACACAGCAGTTCGTGGGGGCGTTGTTATTTGCCAGACACCTCTGGAACAATAATACCTCTCCAAAAGGAAGACAAAGATTCCAATTTTTATAGACTCTTTTTTTTGTAAAACCATTTATTTGCTGCATAGATTGCAACATGTGTTCATGCGTGCACACTTGTGTTACATTAAATGCACAACAAAAGATAGCAAGAATGCAGAAGGGAGCTCTCATGTTTGCCTATTAGCTGTTGAATTGTCTGGAATCTCTCAGAGAGCAGGATCCAACCACTATACTGTCTAATCCACCACACACACACACACACACACACACACAGGCACACAGCTGTCGTATCTGTTGCTAGGCCACCCGACTTCTGATGGATTTTTGTTTTGACTGAGTGTACCCGTGGTATAAAATGTGAGATATGTGAGAAAAAAGAACACGAAGAGAAGAATGTTTTGGGAAAAGGACAGGGGAAGTGAAAGGAAGAGGAAAGCAAAGGGGAGCAAAGAAGGGTAGGGTAAGGGTAGAAAGCTAAAAGGAATAGGAAAAGAAAGGTTCCTCGACTATCTTTCCCTCCCTATGCTGTTTTGTTTATACAGATTGCGAGCTATATTAATACATACAGTAATGTGGCATTTCACTGGAGGACTTGGCACGTGGCCACAGCATGCTCAATGCCCTCATCCTTTGTGTGTGTGTGTGTGTGTGTGTGTGTGTGTGTTTGGGCAGGCATGCTAACATTAGCAGCTGTCAAAACAGACAGTGGTTCTTCCTTCCATGTGTAGTGAGTAATACAATAGATGGAAGTAAAATAGAGCAGAGATGAGTAGGAAAAGAGCACTATTTGTCTCCTCTTCTTGACAGTTTTTCACATCTTTTCGATCTGCTTTCCATTTTTGTTGACTCACCAGGTCTGGCCAGGTGGTGGGTGGTAGAGTTGGGCAGGGGCAAGTGGATGCCCCCAGGGGGGTGGATGTGGGGGGGCATGACACAGTGCTCTGCAGCCTTCCTCTGTCGGAGGGGCGGGGGGCTATTGGGGGGCGTCAAGCTGCCATGCCTGCAGCCTCCACTAGGGCAGGCGACTGCAAAAAGCGACACCAGAACACCTGATAAGAGAAAGAAAAAAGACAATAGATAGATTTGCCGACAGCAGTGAAGGCTAAAACAGCAGGATGCTGTGTGTGTGTATGCTCACATTTGTAAGAAGGTTTCCGCGAATACAGTGAAAGTGTATTTCCATGTCTTTGCATATGAGTGTTTGCACCTATGCTCGCTTGTGTGCATATGTATGTGTGTGTGTATTTGCATGTGCGCAAGCATCAGAAACAGCCCCCCAGTATTTCATAGGCATAAATAATAGATCTGTGTCTCTTCGGCAGTTTACACAATCAGTTTTCCTTTACCACAGACAGACCCCCTATTGCTACTGTCTGGCACAGAAACTGACATGGAGAGAGAAACAAAGCGAGATTGACAGAGGAAAAGAGAGGAGAAGAAGGCAGGGAGGAGGTTAAAAAAATGATAGAGAAAAAAGGTAGAGAGAACACGGTAATAATGATATAAACTGGGAAATACAGATACATCTGGAGGAACAAAAACAGAACATAGAGTGAAAAGGAGGAGAAAGAATTAACGGGAAGACTAATGAACAGAGACATTATGTCTGTGTGTGTGATACTGCCAAATGACCTTTGTGCAAGGCAGCAAGGAGCAGGAAATAGTAGAGAGCTGCTGGCACTCTTTGAAATATAAATAAAGGTAAGACAGCAACAGTAAACCTAAACTGAATCCAGTGCCTGCTGAGTAAACAGAGACAAATATGTCAAGTTTTTTGGGGATAATGGTGTCTAACCGTTTCCATGAATTATATCAGCTCTGAAATTTCTGAGGTTATTCAGCAAATCTGTAAAAATAAAGCTTTTCCCATACAGGAAATCAGCTGTACAAGACTATTCACGTCAGGCTATTGGACTGCAAGTTTCAGAAGACAGTTCTGTAGCCCACAGACCTGCCTGTGATCGACTCATACGAAATGTCATAGAAAATTGTAACAAGTATTGTTACTGTTGTCATAATATAGCTAGTTATTGTTTTGCAATTGTTATTTTGTTTTCTGCACTAATATGGTGGTTGGCAAATGGCTGTAAGTGGCAATCAGCGGAATGAATGGAGTTATAGTGACATGAACACATAAAACCACTTTTCTCTTGATAAAAAAGTTGAAAAAAGCAATGACCCACTGCAATTACAGCAGTGTGATGAAACATATCCCACGCGCTTTGAAAAAGATGAGTCTTCTTGTCACTGTTGAATCATTACAGTGAAAATAGGTATTACGAGTGGGAAATTACCATGGGAGAAAGCACGTTGGAACCTCAATACCACATGACTGAAGCACTCTGTTGACTCGCACCCCCTGGGCCAATCAGTGTAATTTTGAAAATGCTGGAGTGCTGCTGTGGGATGCGTCTTTTCCCAAAGTATCATCAAAACCCTATCAGCAGTGTGTGAAATATCGCGCTAATCAGATTAGGCTGTTGTTCACTGGTTAGCTCTTTGTGGGGAAAACTTAGAAACACGAGCAGGCTTCTTCCCACTCGTCTTATTTTCACATTTTTACAGTTGAATGGAGGTAACTGTGTTACTGCACTAATTTGTGTGCATGCATGTGCAGTGATTATGTCAGCTTCCACCTGTTCCAACTTAAATAGGCATGCTAAGCCAAAATCATGTAGAGTAGTAGGAGGATAAGGTGGATGAGTGAAAAGAAAAGAAAGGGGAAAACATCATAGATGCAGTCACTCATCAATCTGTTCAGTGTCAGCAAGTTATACATTAGGGATGCACTGAAATGAAAATTCTTGGCCGAAGACAAAACCGAATATAATGAAAAAATTAGCCAAACACCGAACAAGTACATTCACATTTTTTCCATTTATTTAGCCTTTTTTTTTTTTTTTTTTTTTTTTTTACCATTGCATAAATTAAATAGTCAAAATGTGTTTCCCACAGGATTTGGGAAGACTATGGTAGGTGGGTCCGAGGCCCGAGAGGGTCTGGTAAAGTCAATTACATGTGTCCATTTACTTTTAATGTACACATGTAATATGTTTTATACTTTCTGTGAATATAATCCAATTAATCTTAAAATTTACATCCTGTATAGACACCTTATTTTGAAAACTGGACATTGTCACATGGGTATCCTCTAAATTCATCAAGTCCAACCCAATTTGATAAATGTTGTATGTGTTTCTCGTATCGCGTCACATGAAGACTTCACAGCCTCTCTTCATGTAGGACTCTCATACTGCAACACTGGTCTTTGTACAGAGAGAAAATGATAGGATAAAGTCTCTAACCTGCCTGTCAGCTCGCTCTGTTCCGTTTCAGTGGATTTACCATAAAGGATTGAATACGTGTGCATCCCAGATTCAGGTGCAGCTGGTTAATCGCCATCTCAGAAACGAGTGACAGAAACACTCAAAGCTGTTCAGACAGTTTGTTGCCTTTTTTTCAATTCAGCAGAACAATGTCTGCAAATGGAGATTTTTGCGTCATTCTTGGACACTTTAAAATGCTTCCACAGTGCCAACATGTCAGCGTAATTGTTTGGTAAAATTTATTGGGCCTTATGACGTATTAGGCCGAACACTGAAAGTTCTTGTTTTCCTATTTTTGGACTATTAATTTCATTGGCTGAACATTCGGTGCATCCCTATTATACATATGAGTTAGTGAAAACTGGAGGAGAAGAGAAGAAGGGGGGAAGAGCTGAAATAAGAGAGAAGGTGATGATGAGGAATTCAGGGGTAGAAAAGAGACATGGATGAAGGGATAAAAGGAAAAAATGGGCGAGGTAGGAAATAAAACAAGTGTAACAGAGAGGACATTAAAATTCTCCTCCACAACCTCCTGAGTGTTTTGGTGTGTGTGTGTGTGTGTGTGTGTGTGTGTGTGTGTGTGTGCGTGCGCGCGCCCCAGTGGTGCTATTTGTGTTATCATTATTGCTATTAGGATCTGCCAGACACTGAACAAAATATAAAACAGTACAGTCTACTCTTTCAGCGCTCTCTCCCCTCTTTCATTATATTCCCTCTGCATAATGTGCTCCCTCACTTCCTCTTCCCCTCTCCAACATCCCTTCCTCAGTCTTTCCATCTTTTCTCTTTCTCTATGACCTTCATCGTTCAATATCCACTATTCCTTTCTCTCCTTCCCATCGCTCTCATTCCATCTCTCCCTCTCTGGCTCTTTTTCTCTCCTTGACAAAGGAACACAGGCATGTAACGAGGATATTCGGCAGATGGATTTCCTGAGTGCGATTAAAGTCACATTAGCCGGACTCTGCTGGGAAATTTGTGTTGTTCTTTTTAAATGAGCACATGAGCTTCATTTGAAATACTCAGAGCCACCGATGAGAAATGCAAGAAACGAGAAGAATTTAAGAAGATTCATCTCTCTTCTTAAATGTAGTATTTATTAGAAGTTATTTATTATTACTGATTTAATGACTACTAAAATGGTAGCACTGTGTAGCAGCTTAAAACACGTAGTGAATATATGACTATTTGAAGAAGAAGTGAGATTAACAGACAGTTCCGATGTGAATACAACATTTCTCGCATACTGTAGAACATTTAACAAAGCAGTCTTCACACATTGAGATGAATGCTATTTTTCCTTTGTCGTAGTCATTCATTAAATTAAATATTTCAAGCCAAGTGATCTTTACTAACTCCTGTTTCAGCTTCAGGACTGTAAATGATACCTTGGTCTGTGTTTATTTTGATTTAATTTGGGGAGGAGAACAGTTTGGCTGGGGAGCAACGTGTAACTTTACGATCAGAAAGTTATCAATTGAGTCTGCATTGATGCAAAATGCTGAACATCAGGTTATCAACATACATCATATTTTTGTAGCCTAATACTGATTGTTGTTTGTTAGCCTCTCATTCACATCTCGTTGTTGATTGCTTGCTTCTTATTTTTTCTATGCCATTTTGGAAATTAATCGGAGTGGATGAAAAAGAGAAAGACAGAAATAATGTTTAAGCAATTAAACATGCACAAGAAAACAAATCTAATTCATCAGGGTGAAATGTGCTAAAATGTCAAAATGTGCGCAATCATGCCGAAATTGTCCTATAAATGATGCATTGGAGGTTTAGCAGAAGGTCACCTCTGCAGCCACATGTTCTGTTTGCCCATCCATTCCCGTCATGTTAAATGGGTGGTGTGGCAAGCCTGCCTCTCAGGCTATTCTCAGAAAGCTTTTTTTACCAATTTGACCTGGACACAGGGGCAGCCAAAATCCACACTTGCACCCATGCACACATTCGCCCACACACGTGTAAATGGTTTGGTGCCAGAGTGGCCTGCATGTTGGGGAATCAAGTAACAATTAACCCCTCCTCTGGGCTCCTCTGTTCCTCTTCTCCCTCCTCTCCTCTTTCCATCATATTTTGTCACTATGTTATTCCACTAACTGTTTCCTGTCCGCACTTAAGCAGGATTTATACTCTGCGGGGTGCTGCAGGGGCTTCGTGCAGAGCCCCGACGTGCATTTCTTCAAAAATACCCTGGGGGCTGAGATAACAAGCATAGACCACCAGCTGTGGTTGGTCAACTTGGGCTGCTTGTGTTTTCTTCCACATATTTATGATGCCAGTGGGGATTGTTGAGAGTGAAGAAGCAAGATGGAGAAAGGCTCAGTAATGTTCTCTTATTTAAATTCACGCTTGCCAAACATATATATACAGCGAATCCAGTACAAGCATCCCCGCTGTGATCATCGCTCTCTAGCACAAAGTGAATAAAAGAATGTAAACACGATTACTGTGGGTTGATTGTATGTCTCACTAATCTACAGGAGCTAGACAAATTTCTGCTTTGCTTTTCCCGTCATGTCTCATCTACCCATGAAAGAAAGAGTGTAAACAAGATAACTTCAGGTATATAATGAATGCACAACAGCTGGTAAATGTAAAACATGGTCATTTAGTCTTGGAGCTGAAGCACGCAATGCAAGTTCATCCATTCGCATTCAATCATCAAGATTGAAGAGAAAGACAGAAATAACGTTTACCAAATTGAAATCCACCTGCACACAAAAGTACGTCTATCCACGTGTGAAGGCAGGTGTGTGTCCGCTGAATGAGTGACTTCACAGCTGTAAACACAGCCCAATTATTCACCTTCATCTCTACCCTTTACTCACACACATTAGCATTTGGCAGTTGGCTGTTGTTTGATTCAAGCCTTGTTTAAGGGATCTGTGAAAGTCAGATTTTTTGACAAAACAAACCACACAGGGAAAAGAAACAAAGTCATAATAACTGAAAGGGTTGAGTTCATACCTGCTGTTGTATGTTCATGTGATTGTTTGTTTGTGTGCGCCTGTGTTGGTGTGTTTCCCTGTGGAACAGTGCAGGTTGCTAACAAAGGCAGAGAGGGGCAAGCCAAGCTCTCCTAAATCAATTTTTAATGGCTTCCTTACATAGGAGAAGTGGAGAGATTGGGGCAACACACATAAACACACACACAAACAAACACCTAAGCACATGCCCATAGCATGACAAATAGAGCCACATATGTGTTGACAGGCACATGGTGCAAAAATATGTCCTGATATATAATTACACACGCATGTAGGTATGCAGACACATGCTGACACACACACACGTGCGCGCACGTTGTAAGAGTGTGCACGTGTCCAAAAGCACACATGTTTTGTTCAAGCATTCCCGTACATGTAAGCTTGAACACATGCGTCACATGCCACTGATATGCTGAAAGAAAATATGGTACATTTTTTAAAATACATCTAAAATTAATCACATGCATGTCAAACAGCACTAACCGATATAATATGATATAATATTAATTGTACTGTAATGCCATACATGTGCATTGAAAAATAAATGGATGTAAAACATTTCCTGAGCATCGCGCGCAGATTAAAAACTTTCTGAGATTCCCAAGATTTTAACTTTTAGGCCTAATTTGTGGTAAGAATGGTTGTATAAAAACATTATTTTCATGTTCCGCCAGCCAAGCATAGCTAGAAAAAAACTTTAAATTAATTTATACATGTTTTCGTATAGAAACAGGAAGTGACCAAAACTTTTCTGGGCATTTTCGCAAAGTGATTAGCTTTCACTGCCATGTTTGAATACGTTATGGAATTTTAATACATCTATGGGTGGTACATTTTGTGTATTTTCATTAGCCATGCTAACTTTAGCTAGGCTAGATTATGTGACAAGAGGTTAGGTACAAGCAGACAAAGAAGTAAGCTTCTTCCATAAGCTTCTATTAAAATCAAGTGGCTTGTAGCAGGAATAAAACACTGTTCCCTAATATCGTTATCATAAGTTTAGTCCAAACTATTTACTGTTTATGCCTTGCAGGGTGTGTTGTTATTTTCAAATATTAGATTTCTTTTAAGGTGTTTTACACTTGAATGGTTTGCTGCTGCCTGTCTTTGTCTACGTACTTTTATGCGTAGCTGTAAAATATAAATAAATACAAAATCAGGGAATGCTCCGATCAGAACAGAACCTCACTTAAATCCTACTCCCATACTTGTGTGTGAATACACCGCTGATGCTCTCACCCTCTCCCACTGCCCACCTCTGCAAGCTTTGCCCTAAAACCACAGCCCAAAAAATACCAGAATGAATGTGCATGTTGTGTGTATCCAGGAAACAGCTTAAGGGCTGACATTTTCAGCATCCACCTCCTCACAGCATGCACCTTTAGCCCCATCAAAATTGCCCATTTGTTTGTGAGGGGGCAAAGGCAAGTCTGCCTCTGTCTGCAGTCTACTTTGTGTGACATAGTACATCTTTAATTCCATCCGTAAAACGAGATGAGGAGCAGTTACATTGAAATGAAGTGTGTGTGTGAGAGACTTACAGACTTACCTTTTAACCAAATATCTCAGACAGTAACAGCCTTATAGATTTCTGCCATCAGCCACCCCCCCAAAAATGCCCCCCTCCCCCCCAATAAAATCAAAAATCAAAAATTTCTCACAGGGAAAAACATAGAAGAAAAAATGCTTCAGTTAAAGAAATCCATACATTCAAGATCCTGGTCGAATGAATAATGTGCGAATAATCCTTCTTTCTGTGTAGAGGCAACCCCCCCCAGCTTCCCCTTCAACCCACCAATGAATGGTGAAAAAGGAGGGATTGTGAAAAAAAATGTAGTGAAGAGAGGCTTAGAGACACAAGAGGAGGGAAGAGAGGATAAGGTCCGTAGAGTGAGAGGGATGGAGACCGTTAATCCTTTTCTTCGGATCTATTCCCTATATAAATGATACGTCCAGCACTGTCCTGTTCGCTGGCTTGTGCACTGCCGTGTGTGCCTGAGAGGTGTGTGTGAAATAGAGAGACGGAGTGTGTGTGTGAGAGAGAGAGCAAAAGAGAGACAACGGCATTAGGTTGCGGGCGTCATGCGCTTCTGTGTGTCGCTATGTTTGTGATCCCTGCACTCATCACGCATCAGAGTGTGTGTGTGTGTGTGTGTGTTTACACTACACTTGAGGGCTGTCTTTCCGGTGTGTGTGTTTGTGCTCCCACCTCCTCTTCTTCTTTTCCGTATGTGTGTGCAGTCGTGCATGTGGCAAGAGAATGTGTGTGTGTGTGTGTGTGTGTGTGTGTGTGTGTGTGTGTGTGTGTCTTGTCAAATATAGTAACATTAGTGTATGCCTGCCTCTGTCTGCCTGCAGCTCTCCCACTGTGACAGAGAGAGGATGAGGGAGGTGGAATACAGAGAGAGTAATAATACAAAAGAGTGAAAGCTGAGAGAGAGAGAGAAGGAGTAGAAGTGGGAGGGAGGGGAGAGCATGGAGAAAGTAAAAAAGAGAGAGAGAGGTGGCGAGAGAAATAGAGCAGAGGTTGGCTGAACGAAGATAAAGGTAGGAGGAAGGAGGAGAAAGAGGGAGGCAGAGGACATGGAGGGATGGAGGGAGATGGAAGGGGGAGAGACAGAATGAGAGATGTGAGAGAGAATGCTTTAGCAGTGGAGGGAGGGAAGGAGGGATCAGTTGATTTCAGTGAAGATGAGAATCTCCCTCTGCCACATGGGCTTTTCTCCTCCCTCTTTTTTCTTTTTTTCTCCTCACGTCTCCCTCGCTCGGCTTTCATTTTCATTCTATTCCCCGTGGCAGCTCTCGTAACGGCTGGTTTTGTGTGTGTGTGTGTGTGTGTGTGTGTGTGTGTGTGTGTGTGTGTGTGTGTGTGTGTGTGTGGAGCATGTTTGTGCATATGGCTGTATGTCCACACATGTTTAAGAGCGCCTTGTATGACTCACAGTGTGGGGACAAAATGTAGGGGAAAACACAAAAAAAATACATTTTAGGGTAAATGTTGGGATTATTGTTAAAATTAGGGTAAATCCTTAAGAAAGTATTGTCAGTAAATGCAATGCCCCCCAAGTTAATGTGTGTTCATTAGTGGAAGTCATTGTGAGAAAGCACAATGTTTCCTTTGGAAGACACCAGTGATCATGTCTGAGACAGACAGAAAGGGGGAGGGTGGGGTAGTAATGGGGGGATATGAATTGGTGGGGGGATTGTGTGTATGTTTGCACACAGCATATAATTACTTGGCTGCTTCCTTACATGAACTGACTGACTCACATACACGCACACACATTGTGCTGTTAATGAGCATGTGAATCATTTGTTAAATCATTGATCTATTGTCGAGTCTGTCGTCTTCCCTCTCTTTCTTATTTGCAAAGAGCAATGTTTTTCAACATTAAGGTAGCAGCTTCTCATTTTTAGCTACTGCTGACCATATCTTTCACAGGTTAAAATGGCTCACATCACAGGGGACTGTTGCCAATTAACAACCTTCTTGTAAAAGTGCTCTCTGCAGTTGGTGTCTAAGTGTAGCACAATAATCAGTGACATCTAAATGGAAGTTCAACCAAACTATATGCCCACAGTCCAGAATCTGTAACTGGTCATATTTTAATTCCTCAGGACAAATAAATAAGAAATAAAACAACATAAGACAGGAAATAACATGCATTCATATATTAAAAATACATACCAAGATAACTGTAACAATATATCATAATATGGGTGTCAGGCCATGTTATCCTGTCCTTCTATTTACCTGTACACCTTCCTGAGTTTGCACACATCACTGTCTGTCGCTCCACTCCTTTCCACAGACCAGCTAAAACACTAGACTGGTCAGCTGCCCAGCACACACACAAATACAACCTGAACATGAGTCCTCTGGTTTCCTCTCCAAATGTGGGCGCTGTGCTGGCTTCACTGGTACTTCCTCACAAATAGAAATCTGTTTTAGCTGCCAGTCACTGTTGTCAGTGCTGGGTATAGAGGACACCCTCATCACTGCTGGTTATAAAAGATGATTGGCTAGATTGACTGGAATAGCGGTGAATATAAAAGTTTTACTTTTGCTGTCATTGTTAAAGGACCTTTTGTAGTAGAAATAACATGCACTTTTATAGTAATCAATCAACATTTATTTATATAGCACTTTACAGCAACCAACCGGTGTCCAAAGTGCTTTACATCAACCGAGAATAAACAACACAGCATTCACTAAAAGACAAGAAAACAAAACAAAACATGAAGCCTAGAAAACAGTAAGCCAGATAAGGTTACCTAAAATCAGCAGAACTGTGTGTGTGTGTGTGTGTGTGTGTGTGTGTGTGTGTGTGTGTGTGTGTGTGTGTGTGTGTGTGTGTGTGTGTGTGTGTGTGTGTGTGTGTGTTATCCCAAAGGGGTAATTAGTCCTCTAAGTAGTCCTGCCCTCTCTTCTTCAGAGTGCAGGGGTCATTGACCAGGGTGAGCAACAGTGACGCAACCTTTCAGCTGCTGATAATTTAGTGCCAGCCTCAAGGACACTTTACGACGGTGGACACTTTGCAACAAATATAGAAAAAATGCTTAAAGGTCTACGCTGTGGAAAAGAGCTAAAATTTTATTTACGGTTTACTTCAAGTTTTGTTGAGCTCTATGTGGTTGTTGTAAATTAATGATATGTGTTCTTATGTAACTATGTAATAGCTATCTTACACTGACATTCTTACCAGCTGTCTCTTGTAAAGACTTCCTGGTTAAATAAAGGTTAAATAAAAAATAAGCATGTTGTAACTTTATTCATAAGTCCAGGGAAATGCAGTTGTTTAAGGCAGAGTGATAACGTTTTGTCAGTGCCTCCACATCTGATAGTTGACTAGCAATTGTAAAACACTTCTCTTGCTTACCCCTATACACCATCCTTATGCTACACATGGTCATCAGGAGATTTTCTTTGCATCTGAATCAGCCATGAGCCATTCTTATGGAGAGAGCAGAGACGGAAGCACTTGGATTTTATGTCTCGCGCTGCACTCAAAATTTGATCTGTTTCAACTTTGACTTTCGTTTTCGATGACCTTTCAGTGGGCAGCAGATGAAATGACAGCTGACTGTGATGTAACCTGAAAGCAATCTGTGATGGAAAGGACAGAAAGGGAGTCTTGAACTCAAGCCCTTCTTGATCATTATGTTCTTACTCTGACTTTTCACCAGAGGATATTTGCCACTGCCTTTTGTTTTTGACTGGAGTACGAAAAATTACTAACATTCTTACTTGGCTCGCTCCACTTTGCCTCTGATTATGAGTAGAGTAGAGAGCCTTAGCATTTGGAAAGTGATGAATCTGGAATTACAGTAGTAGTCAGCATTGCTATAACCAAAAATGTAAGAATGTATATATAGCACAAGATGTAAAAATTATGTTGTGATGGTTAAAGGTTTGTTTAATTCTAGAAACAACAGTGTTTGGACTGTGACTGTCCTAATCTCCTTAGACAGCGCGTCTGAGACTTTGTTCCCTGACTGAGAGGCAAGAGGTTTTAACACCAGATAAGAACGCAAGGTGAGCTTGATTTATTTGGTCCTCCAAGGGATGTGTCCACTTTTTCGGGCTGTTTTTGTGTCTGGCAAAGAGGCCTTCTGGCGTGAGGATCCATTGTTAGTGCCAGCACCTCCTGCCAAGGCGACTTTTATGGCCGGTTCTGTTCCATCAATGATGCAGGAAATAACGGGGTATGAAAAATGATTACTGGCAGTGGTTTGCAACAAGAAAGTGTATTTTTTAACCTTTCTGTCTGGCTATTATACTCACCCAGCATTTCTCTAGTAGTTTTATTCAATCCTTAGCTTCTGGAACATTGGTTTATTTATTATCTATGAGGCATGATTAAATCCCAGCAGTACTTGCTGTTCGTTACCTCTAATATTGATGATGTATGAATTTAAACGCATTCTGTTGCATTCATTATAAGTTGCTATGTGAACTATATGGATATCGTCTCTCTCCTTTCTGCAACATCCCTCTTCTCTCTCTCTTTCTCCTCTACCAATTCTGTCTTCCCTCATCTCTATCTCTCTCTTTCTCTCTCTATCTTTTAACACCCCCACCCAGTCCCCCGCTCTGTAATTTACTGTGCTATTGGGTGAGTGTCAGTGAAGATGAATTGGCTCTAGTCTTTGTATTAACACCAGGTCTGGCCAGGCACGTTTAGCGCTACAACCACTACTTCCCGCACGGAGCAAGTGACTTCAAAGCACTATCCATCTTAACACACACACAGGCACACTCTCACACACACACACACACACACTGGTTGTGTATGTCCATTGTTCCATCCCAGGAGTCGTTTGTGTCTCTGTTCCCATATATCAGAATTTTCTGTCGTCTGAATCAGCCTCATGTTGACCAGACAGTTTTATGGCCCGCCGGTCAATATGGTCAATGGGGATTGCTCCATTAAAAATCAATCATGTTTTAATTCATGCCTTGAAACACAATTTTCCAGAGCCTTTTATTGGACAGCCCATTGTATTCCCATTGCCTTTTGCCTTTTTGTTATTTTACAACAAATGTCTGATATTCTTGTTTTCCTTCTTAGCTTAACAATCCAATTTTTTCTGCCTTTCCTATCAAAACATACTGCCATTCATTTTACAGTGCATAGCACATTAGTTTACACTCAAGACTGATTACTGTCTTATGTCACACCCCAACATCATGTTTATACATTAAATACATTAAAATTTTAGCCAGCATTTGTATATCATTTTCAAAAACCAATTGCTACATTATTGCAATAAGCTGTAATGTTAGGATTGACAAGTCATAGTATACTTCCTAAAGAAAACTTTAGGAAGGAACTTTAGGCTGTACTCCAAAAGCTTTCACTTCCATAATTCCTGGGCACTCACATGAGACAGATTTAAAAACAAAGTACCAGAGGCCAAGGTATCCTGACTTTTAGTTCCTAGTATGGGCAAAGTATGGGTCACCTCAGGTTTTCTGTTTAATATTTGACTTTAAAATCAGACTTTGGAGAACCACAGAAGACATTACACAACTGTTTTCACGAGTGGAGTAGAACTCCTCGTCACAAGTAAACTAAGCCTTATCGTTGGAGTGCCCCTTTAAGAGAAGAAGAAGAAGAAGAAGAAGATACTTTATTGTCACATACACATACATGTTACGAAATTCATGATGAAAGATGCTGTAGACGGTGAGGTTATTTGAACTGCCAAAACAGTGATACACTGTGATCAGCAGCCACTCATTGAGATCAGTTATAGTTGAGCAATTTGAAATGACTATGATTAACCTATTTAATTATCAGCCTTTTGTTAGTTAAATTAGTGCCTGCTTTTGAAACACTATATTTCCTGAGTGCTGCTTAATTTCTCCCCATCAGACAAACACTTCTAGACAAGTTGCTTTCCCTTCAGCGGCACTGGTGCTTCTAGTTATCAGAATGCTACAATCAAATGTAGTAGCCTATATAGTGACTCATATAGTCAGACCTTGGCTTGTGATTCAAACCTACCAAACATACACACAATTGGACATCGAAATTCATGGATTTGTGATCCCAGAAACATTGGTTGGCAATTGCCTCACATTCTACTTTTTGGATAATGTGGCTGGAAGTGAGCATACTGTCTCATTGTCATTAAAAAAACAGCAGTTAACACGTGAAGATGATGAAAAACAGGCCCATCTGTGGTCCTGACCTATAATGGTTTAAGAAACTGTGTGCAGCCAGCCTAGTCTGTTGTATTTCCCTGTAACACACTGTCACTGCAGGATAAATTAAGTGGTAAAGTCGACGGATTATGAAGTATTTTAGGTGCACACGCTCACTCTCACACACAAACACTCTCACTCACACACACACTCACACAAAGTTTATCCCCTTGGAGAGTCTCATTAATTTGGCCAAGTTGATTTGTTCTGAAAGGCTCTGAATTCATCACAGCCAGACAGATGGTAGAGAGGGATTTCCTAGAGGAGAGGAAGAGGGAGAGAGAGAGAGAGTGGTTGGTGTGGGGCAGACAAGAGATGAGAGGGAGGGAAAACAAGGTAAGTGGGAAGGGAGAGCAGGGTTGAAAGAAAGAGCCAAAAAGAGAACGACAGAGGCGCGGGGAGTAAAATGAAAAAAAGAAGGAGGGAGACAAGCAAAAAGCGAGTAAAAGCAGAATGGGGTGGAAAAAGAGTAAGGGATAGGGGAGAGATAAATAGGGGAGAGGTGAGCGAGCACCATCTGTCTTCTTAGATAGAGACAGAAACAGAAGAGTAGAGAGAGGAGAGAGGGATGTCGAGGGCGGGAACATGGAAGTAAAAGAATGAGATGGAAAAGGGAGGAGAGAGGTGAAGATGTGTAGATGTATATATATATATATTTCTCTGTTTCCATGTTTTTCTTTCCTTCACCTTAAAGGAATAGTTTAAAATGTCTGGAACTTTGCTTATTTGCTCTCTTTTTAAGAGTTAGATGAGAAGATGAATAACAGTGCCACGGATGTGGATTAAACCCAGAGCTGCAGGCAGGATGTGTTTAGCCTAGCTTAGCACGAAGTTTGCAAGCAGGGTGAAATAGCAATCCTGGCTTTGTTGCAGCAATCAGTATTTAGATGCTAATAATGGAACTAATGTGAAAGTGGTATTGTATCAACAAACTCACAGATAATAATCACCAGTCTCTGATGTCAACCTCAGCTCGACGAGCGTTACAGCACGTTGTTTTGTTTATGTGAAAATGATGGTTTTACTGAAAGTTACAGTAAAAGCCGTCACTCTTTATTGGCCAACAACAGCTGGGCGAAGTAACCGTGCACATCATCACACAAGTTCCCATTTGTCTGGACAAAAATCTAAACTAAAACGAGGATTTGACAATCCCGAAATGTGGACCAATTCCTTTAAAATTCAGATACTTATGTTCTGCCGTAATGAAACTGGATTAGGGAGGTAATGTAAAGGGGGTGATTACACACAAAAAGACACACACACACCCCCCCACACACACAGTACCGTGTTGATCTCCTTTTACATTATAAAAGATTGAGTAGGTAATTGAATTTCACACCAAATTAGTGCCTCAAAATGTCGCCACTTTAATTCCTTTTTGATGTGTGATGATTATTTATTTATGGTTTATTTTATTAGGGACCGATACATCTAACCATAGATAAACTGAAAACAGCAATCCAATGTGCGTACCATAGTGTTTTTAGCTATCGCTAATTTGCAACACCTGTCCCGAGAAGGGACATGGTAGTTGTGAGCGCAAACTACCATGTAAACATTCGGAACAGAAGAAAGAGCATAGCATTTTGCATTCACTCTTTCAATCTTTCTCCATCACACACACACACGCACACACGCACACATACACACACATAGGAATATGTTTCTCCCTGTCTCTCCACTATGAATGATTTAGTGAGCGTGCCTCCAACAGGCTTGCTCAAGAAGGCTGTAAAACTAGGTTAACTTAAGGTAGGCTCTGCTGACTTAGAGGGTCCACACACACATACCCAATGTGTACCCAATTTAGATGTGTCAGTGGGTTTCAAACCCATTAACACAGCTCTGTAAACGTATTACTTAATTTCTCTTTTTTTATATTTATAACGTAGTGTTTGCTTCTTGCTCCACAGGGAACGCTGTACCTGCTTGTCAGATTATTTTGCACACATGTCCTGTGGGTTATATTCAGAGGTAGTCAGTCCTAGCCAAATACTCGCCACCCTTTTTTATTCTTTTAATTGAAAAAATACCACGTGGCTCTGACGTGCGCGCGCCTCTGTCTGCATCCTTGATGTTGGAAAAGTTGCGCATGAGAAAGTGAGAGACACTTCTAGAGAGAAAGATTATGGTGAGAGAGAGGAGGAGGACGAGGGAGGTAGGTTGAGTCATCAGCCTTCCGTCCAATCGCAGCCCCTCTGCCTGTTGCTTTGGTAACGTGATGTCAGTGCAGCCTCTGGCGACTCCTCTGAGGTTAGTGAGCTTCAGCACAGAGGTGTGTGTGTCTGCATTATTGTGCCTCTCTCTTGAAGTTGTCACAAAAAACAACCCATAAATAGACTTTGAAAAGTATAAGGTCAGAGGTCAGGTTTCAGTGTTCATCAGTTCATCAGTAGGATGTCCTAACTTGTGTGTGTGTGTGGATATATGTGCATCCTTTTGGGTCTGTGTTTGTATTTGTCTGTGTACTTTCCTCAGAAAGTGTGTCTGTTTTTTTTCTATGTGTATTTTGAGTCTATAAGTTTAAATTGCTCTTTGAGTGCACATTTATGTTTTTTCTGTACGTGTTAGTGCATAAATTGCCTTTTCATGTGCAGACTTCTGTATGTAAGCGTGTGTGGGCTTATGTGTTCAGGCGTCAAGGATTTCTATTCAAACTGATCATTATAATCAACTGTTGCTGAACTTTTTTTTCTCTCTCTCTGAGAAATCAACCGGAATTTGCAATAACTCCTTTTACTGGCTGGATCAGTGTTTGTTGCCTGGCAACATCGGTTTATTGAGCACTCTCCATCAGAAAGTCATGGGATCTGCTCAGGCTTTGTTGAACATAGCAAGCACTGCTGCTTTTGGGAAACACAATCAGTGGTTTTGGCGTTGAAGGGTTACTCTGTTCTGTGTTCGTGGAGTGAGTTTCATTTATGTTCTGGTCTTGAAAAAGAAAGTGGGATGGGAGATATTAGTCAGATAAACGATGCCCTTATCCAGAGTGACTTACAACTGTAGGAAAATCTTCAGTTCCTATATTTCCAGCATCACAAATCATCATCATGAAATGCTTATGTTAAATAGATTTTGTTTAATATATAGTACGGTTTAGAGCTTACTGAATAAGCACTCAGTTAACATGTGCTGGACTCATGCAACAAATAAGAGAGTAATAATAATAATAAAAAGAAGAAGAATACAAGACAGTTTCTGGTCTACATTTCACAACAAAACCCAAACTGAGATCAATGTGTTGCCACTCTGCATGTATTTTCCTTTCTGGACCCATTGCAGTTAATTTAAAGTGTTGAAAGAGTTACAGGCGTATGTACCAATTACACTAGGAACACATGGGAGTGGGACTTTTTGACTGATACTACAAATACTATTGAGTCAAAGGAATGCAGTGGGAACAGTGCTTGAAAAAAGGAAAAAAATGTTCCTCCTCTCACACTATTATCTGTCTTACTGATGAATGTTTGACATTTGTCGATATAAACTATAATTATGTGTTAGTGAGGGAGATAGAGAGAAAGAGAACACAAGTGACATTTCTAAGTGTGAAAGCTATAATCTCTGCACTGAGTATGTGCATTTGTGTGCAAGAAAGCAGAAAGGAGAGAGAGACAATAGAAAGAGTGACTTGATAAGGCTTTGACATTTGTTCAGATAAACAGTAATCTTGTTGTCCACAGTTCAAATACAAAACAAAGAGACATTTAAGACGTTTAGGCACAAAATATCACACACGCACAATTCTTACACGGGAAAATCCACCCCAAAACAGACACTTCAGACTTGAACATAAAGGGGCAGTTTCCCAGACAGTGTTTAAATTAGGCCAAGACTAGGCCTTAATCTAGAATAGTTAATCACTGCTCAATAAATGGCTTTCTGAAACACAGACTAATTAGAGATTAAGAACACCTGGACTATGAAGTCTGGAACTAAAGTAAACAAGATTAATTTAAAACCACCTGTGCTAGTCTGAATTAGCTGGATTGAGGTTGCCTATAAAACATGGAATTGACCCAGAAATCCTAAAACATAAGGAACTGCAGAAGTAAGTTCAAGGAAAACAATGGCAGCAGAAAAGAGACTGTGATCAAAAAAACTTCAATGAGCATGAGAAAACTCTTTTAAAGACAATAGTATCAAGACACCTGGTCATTGAAGACAAACAGCACACATCTGCTGTGGAATCAAAGAAAAGGAATGCATGTAAATCCATCTGTAATGAATTTAATGCAAATGAACAAACATCAACAAGAACAATACAACAGCTTCAGGTAAGAATTGTCAACTTTTATTGCCTTGATAGCTGTATTTTATCACTATCTTGTGATATCAATGGATTGACACTACAGTACTATATCCAATACAGGTTTTGTGGAAGAATATAAAAATCAACCTTTAAAAAACTGCTGCAGAAGCCAGAAGAGAGGTTTAAGACTGGTGGAGGACCTGCAAATAAAGATACTGATCAGTTGAATGACTTACTGACAGGAATAATGGAGAACCAGCAACCTTTGGAGAACATACCAGATGACCATCTAGACAGTTCAGATGAGGGATCACACACACATACTACAATGGGTATATTTTGGCATTTCTTACACTCCTTTCAAACTTTTATATTTTTTTGTTTTCATTCAATTAGTTAAATTTCACATTTAATGTGCATTTATTTGATTATATATGAACTGAACTGTTCTTGTTTCAAGGAGAAAATCAAAGGGACATAACTGAAGCACTGCAAGGTAATTTACCCTCTACATCCTCAGAAGCTAGGGTGGCAGTATCTGCCAGTACTGGTCACCAAAACAAGAGTCACAATCCACGAAAAGCTGGCTGTTGACTTTCATGAACACAAGTTGAAGTACCTTAAGGAGGAGCATGAAATGAAAATGAAGATCCTCAAAGAAGAACTGGAAATGAAGATGAAGGAGAGAGATGCAACTGTCTCAAATATCACAACAATGCATGAATCTGAAATAAAAATTGTCTTATTAAATCATTTTAGATGTTTTGCATGTTTAATATACCAGACAAATACACTTACTTTTAAAATACAGTAATTTGCTCATTACATGCGAAAATGTATCAGATCCCAGCAGAAGTGTGAAAAGGTAATGTCAAAAATGACTAAAAGTGGCACAATGCAAAAGCATCTCTGTAGGCAAGTCCTTCTGCGTGGCCTGTTCTAAATGGTGGTACATCTAGATGGTCAGTAGTTGTTGGGTGCAAGTATGGTGTAAACAGAATTCTTCTGAGCATATCCACTGTCTCCAAGCAATATTCCCTTGTGATCTCCTTTCCTTTCACACAGATGAGTTAAGATCTGGGAATCATGAGTTGCACCTTTCCAATGTGCAACAATGTTTGAAAACTGTAACTGGGGAGTGCATACACCACATTTATAGAAAACCAGTTCTTGCGGTTACTGTATTCCTTAGCAAGTCATTTTGATTTTCTTAATAAATTAATCAAAAACAAAATTGATTCATTTAACAGTTGATTGATTGCAGCTCTAGAAACAATCCTTTATTGCACAGGATAACTTTTTTTTTTTAGCAACTTTGCCGTGTATTCAGAGTCACTTAATACCCCAAGAAAAATATTGTTCTTGGTGATTTCTTGTGGTTTTCGCCTGGCTGCAGTGATGTACAAGTGTGCTCCAGGGTGTGTCAGTACACTGTGTCCTCACTGATGCTGGGTGTTCTCATAGAGGGCCATCACTTGGTGAGCACAATGTTATTACCAGCAGGAACGATGCCTAAACTACAAAAATAACACTCCAGCTTTAATAAACCAGAATTATCTTGTAGGTGTGAACTTTATATTAAGAGCTAGTGCTCACATATTCTCAAAAACACACAAGCACACACCATCCTTTACACCTTGTTTTCCTGTCCACAACTCCACTTCTTTTGTTGTCTCTCAACTCAGACAGTGAAAGAATGACAAACACACACATACTCTCATGCACGCTCACGCACAACCATTTGATCTCGCTCGCTCTATTATTGATAGCCACGCTTGGTTGAAATGGAAAGGGTTTCCAGCTCATAACATTATTAAAAATCTATTCATTCTCTTTCATACCCTCTTCCTATCGTCTTGTGCTCTTCCTGTCCTCCCTCTTGTCTCTCTCCACCTGGGCCACCTGACTCCATTACATCAATTAATCTGTTCCTTTGATTACAATGTCTGTGCTCTGTTGATGACCTTTCTCTCTGTGTGTGTGTGTCCTTCCTGCAGCACACACTCTTTCTGTTTTTGGTCTGTTGTGTGTGTGTTTGTGTCTGTTAATGTGTACCCTTCATTCCTTTGGTGTTCTTCTTTTCTCCGCTCTCTTACTTTGTTGCTCTTTTCCCTTTTGTGTTTATTGTATCTGCTTCATGCTCCCATTATTAAAGCATACTGCTGTCTAGTGTGTGTGTGTGTGTGTGTGTGTGTGTGTGTGTGTATGTGTGTGTGGGGGGGGGGGGCGAAAGAGAGACGGCAAAGAACAAAATGACCTCCTCACTGGTGGCCTTATTTTCAGTGTCCCCTCTGTACCCAGAGACTTAGCCATTGTGCCAGTTTAATGAATTGACTGTGTGTGTGTGTGTGTGTTTGTGTGGGCTTGTTTTACTATATTTGTGGGGTCCAGAAACTGGGATTCTACTATATTTGGGTCTGACAGCTGTGTGTGGACCAAAATGCTGGATACCACAAATTTTAGGGGTTAGATTGAGGGTTAAAGTTAGGCGTGTAGTTGTGATGGTTAAGGTTAGGGTAAGTGGCTAGGGAATGCTTTATGTCAATGACGGGTCCCCACGCAGATAGTGCCACAGGGCTGTGTGGGTGTGTGTTCCTATATATTTAGCCTCGACTCCAGGGTCTTGCTAAGTGAACCATCACCAGCGGCTCTGGTCATTTAACACAAGCTGACCTCCTGTGCCAACTCGGCACAACAGACACACAGACACACAGACACACACACACACACACACACACACAGTCAAACAATCGAAACGATGTCAAAAATGTGTGAACACACACAGCCACCCATTTATAGAATTGCACAGTCATCAGACTCAAACAAGTACAACTTGAAAATCATAGATAAATATTGCCTGACCTCTCTCCTTTTTCCACCATCCTTCTCTCTTTCTTCACAGTCTGTCAGACACTTGACACTCTTGCTGCTCCATTTAGCAAAGGACCAGCAAGCTGGTCACCTTTCCCTGTCTCTTTCAGTCTCTCTGTTCATTTATAGTAAGCTTTTGTGTCAAGATTATGCAGCCCCGGTTCTTAAAATTCTGTTTAATAGCTGCATGTGTTATGTTCACTGGTAACGTTTTCTCCTCACGTGCTTCATTCAGTCATAGTGTGGGAAAGTGGTTGGGGTGAAAGGTGGAGTACAAAGCAGTAGACAGATGGAGACAAGGGTTTGCACCTTGCATCTGTCGTGTGTTTTGATGACATAAAGCACACTTTCTATTGCTACACGTATGATGATTCTAATATAGTTACACTATATATCTTATGTTTGCAGTTTTTCGCCATTAGTTTCAAGCATGTTCTGAGACTACAAATGCAGTGATCACAACTTAAAATGCATTCAGTTAAGGGTTTTGTTACTTACTACTTACTTACTGATGTTGAGAGAAGAGAGATGAGAGAAAGGTCATCAACAGACGTTGATTTGACGCTGTTTGTACATATACCCTTCACTCTGTCTCATAGACCATAAAACATGGATGTAGACTCTGTGACATCACCCATAGGTTTCTGAGGAGCCGTTGTGAAGCTCAATCTGGGCGACTCCTGCTGTCGTCTCTGACTCCAATTAATCTAAAAATTGGCGCTATAAGAGTTGACGCTAAGGAAGCCTGGTTGCTGAAACCACCTAACGGCTGGACTCATAGTGGCCAGCCTTTAATTATGCTTAACCTCCGTGCAGTTGTCATGACGGGGAAAATTTCATATAAAGACCAAAACTGCTTTTTATATTAGGATGTAAACATTTATTTCTGTTATAAAGTTGGGCATTTTAACAAGGGGGTCTATGGGGACTGACTAACTTTTAGAGCCAGCCTCAATTTGCTGTTTGATTAACTACAGTTTTTGCCCCTCTCGCGTGCCTTCATTTTTCATGTTACTGCTTGGTCTTTCTATGGGTGTTTGGCATTTTTTTGTTTGTTTCCTCTGTCTTCCTACCCTTCCATCTTTGTTTCTGTCATCCTGTAGTTCGTTGACCCCTCGTTGATCACACATTCTTTCTTCCGATCGTTCACATTTCGCATCCCTCCTTCTCTTATCCCTCTATCTTGTTAGTGTAATAACCAATTAACTCTGTCTCTTGGTTGCTTAAATGTATTTCCTCATTAATTCATTTCCTGTTGAAAGCACACTCCACTGTGATTGGCAGCTCACATTAATTGCACCTCAGACTGTGAATGTACAAGATAGTCTGACACAGGGACAAACATGCACACACAAACTCATGAGCACACACATTCACGCACGTACACGCACACACACTCTTTCAATTGCATGCCTGCAAGGTCATGCGTATTCTTTTATACACACTTGTATGCAAAGTGAACACACATTGAGAAATGCTTGCTAGCTGTGCACACACATTATGAGAAAAAATATCTATTACAACACACACACACACACAGGGATCAGTGTGATGGTTTTAATTAGATTTGGCCTATCAGCCTCCAACTCAGAGAGGGAAAGAAGGCAGATTACTGCTGCCCTCCATAATGGCCTTTCAACACTATCTGAGATTATAGTATAGGGAGACGACTTCAAGGTCACAAGCACTATTGAGCAGAGGAGACATGTGTTAGAGGCTGTTTAAATAGCCGAACAAAACAAATCACATGTAGAATATCAACATGGACAGTCACATTTGCTTTTGGCACAAATTAAATGGTAGTGAATTTGCATCCTTTCATGAAAAAAGTGTTCATGTGTGACAAAATGGCATATCTGGAATTCCTACATATCCACAGAAGAATATTCATTATTAAAAACCAATGCAGTTCTTTGGTTGTCCGTGCCTGTTAGTCAGTAGATTTTCAGCTAAACAAACTTCTATGTACAGGACTGATTACTGGCTGATTACAGCCACGATTCAGCATCACAACTGATTTAGACACACACAGTCAACACATACCCTGAGACACACACCCTCAGACAAAAACAACAAAAACATTTAATACATTTAGTTGGTTAAGGATTTAGTATTCGCCATCAGAATAATACCTGGCTCCAGATCATGACATAGAGAAAAGAGCAAAACATATCCTTGATAAGTATAAATAAATTAAAACATTTTGTGATTTTTTTTTTCACTTCAAAAAAGAGTTTGGTTGGTCGCAAGCCAAACATGTTTTAGTTGGTTTGCAGTTTTGCTGGGAAAATAAGGACTGACTATAAAACCCTAGCCAGCTCTTACACGGCAAGGTGTGAGGTATAGAATTTAGGAAAAAGGGAGCACTGGTATTGAATTGGTATTTGGAGATACCTGAGTTGAGGTATCGAAATCGGTAAAGGGATGAAAATATGTGCCTGCTTACCTGAAGCGAAGTACTGTATCTGTGATTTTTAGAGTGGACATTTAGACTGATGGCATAGTCTTTTAATATACGGCTGAGGTCTGGCAATAAAACACTAAATGTATCCAAATATATCTATCGTCAACCAACAAAACAGGTGACCTCCCCTTTCACTCTGCTCTCTGTTGTCCTCCCACTTAAACTGTCCCTTACTCTTCCCCTTCCCCCCAGCAACCAGACCTAAAAATGACTAGCCCATAAACTAATCTCTTTCATAATAAAGCTGTTTTGCCACCTGCCTCCATTAAAATAATTATTCTGCTCTGTGTATTTATTACGTACATGATGATGTGCATGTGTGAGTGGTTGGGTATTAGTGCACACTGTATATGGTGTATGTATGCGTGAGGATGTGTGAGGGAAGGTGGGTTTGTGTGCAGGCGTGTGAGTTTATATGTGTCTTGTGTATTGTGAGCACCGTGGAGGCTTTCCCTATGTGGCTGTACAAAGCACGCTGGGAGGAAAAACGCTGAGTCTTTGATGCTAATATGAAGTGTCATATCTTCCCTCGCAGTGTGTGTGTGTGTGTGTGTGTGTGTGTGTGTATATTTGTTGTGTGTGTGGGTGAATACAGTATGTGTGCACTGAGAACTTATGCAATTGCAGTTCCTTTTTGCATTACCATGCTGACTAAAACGCTGATGGACGTGCAGCCCTAAGCTGACACTAGCAATCACTCTGCCGCCGTGTGTGTGTGTGTGGGAAACACACACTAATTCTTGGCTTAATGTTTTGTGACTGAGAGTGCTGTGTTGTAGGCAGAGGTTGGACGCACATATACCCATGCACACACACACACTGTCTAAGAATAGTCAGTTCTGAGGCTCAGAAGGCCAGTTACTGTAAAAGGATTTTCATAAGTTGAGTTCTGAAGGCAGAGCTGATCTGTACAGAAGGTCCTCTTCTACTCCTCCAGCCTGAGAGTCGAGAGAGATATAGTCTCTCACACTGGGACGTTAATCGTCTCATCAATGTTCTTTCTTCTAACAGCTGGTATTAAAGTTTTCCTCTCCATTTATGGTCTACTATTGCTGTTACAACCAGTACTTCTAAAGGAATTACTATTTAAACTGAAAATATTACCGCAACAGCAGTGTCTATGACTACCAATGTGGATACTAATGCTATTTACATAGTTCTACTACTCCTACTGGTATTATTACTACTACAATATTAAAACTGTTATCAAAGTGTACAGTCTTCATATCAGAGAGAAGTGAGTGTAGCATTAGGAATCTTACTTTTCCCAGAGTTTTCAGATTTATCACAAGTTCATCATCGACCTTGGAAATACATATTTGACCATATCTGACATAAAATGCTATATGAAAATGCCACAGTAGATAGTGCAACTCCCATGAAATTTTAGTTAGCACATATATACTTATCTTTATTATTATTATGTAAATCCAGTGTGTATAAATACTTTCACTACTCTCTCTCGATTTGAGATGTGATAGAAAGCCATCAACTATGCACCTTGACAAAAATACAAAAGATGGATACATAGACCATGGATACAAAGGTAGAGAGTGCAATACAAAAAAGGCAATAATACTGGAAAGATCATGCGGGGTATCCACAGGTGTCGTACATTGTTTTCTTCATGCTTCCATGTCGTTGCCATGACACTATCAGCATGTGCTAATAATGTTTGCAATGGAGATAGAGGCACTTTGGGATTCAAATCCCCGGTCACAGTAGCAGAAATGTTTCCCTTCCTCTAGCCGTAGAGTGCATGTGCACTGTATCTGCCACATCCTCCACTATCAGTACTGTAAATACTATAAAAACATTGTAAGCTCTATCTTCTACTTCTTCCTCTGCTCCCTCATCTTCCTCCTGTTCATTCCACTTAGCTTTATCCTCTCTTCGAACGTATCTATTAAACTCTATATTATATTATCTATTTGTATTTTATGTTAAGGTTTATTTCCCTGTACTTAATGCACCTCTCTCTCTGTCTCTCTCTCTCTGCAGCCATCGGTGTCCAGATGACTCTGGAGTTGATTGAGTCCAGATTCTGGGCCATCGCAGCACAGGTTGGTACATACAGGACAGGCTCAATGTGATGCAGTGTTCTCCACTGTAACAGTTCTTGCAAATTTTTGTGAATTTCTCCAGTAGTTCATTAACACTTACGGAGACAGATCGTCACCCCGTGGATCACTGAATGAATCCTTCATGTTTTAGATCTAAGGAGTTTGATAATCATGACACTGACAAAAGGATGAATAAAAGCACTTCACTCTTGAATATAATTATGAGACTTCTTGCTATGTTTTCAGCTATATGCAACGTTTCGCTTTCGAAACAGCGACATTTGTGGATGTAACTATCTGAAAAAAAGAATGATGAATGTCAGGTATCACTGCTCTCTGTTTGGTAATTAAACCCTGTGATTATTGCATTATTGCCTCAGTTATACTATTTTGTTTGTATTTTTAAGGTTATAAACTTGTTTAAAACAAGTTGATTGTGGTACTATACTGACACTAATGGGAAAAGTTTTATGTATTTACGGTTCTAGCAATTATATTGAACAATGCTTGTGGAGTACAAACAACACAGTCATGCTGTTCTTCAGTTACTGAAGAATAATACCATCCCCCACCGCCACCCTCCCAAATAATGAGTCAGATTTAATTCTTGTCAGACCACTCTCATACTGTTTATTTTTCATGTCAGATTAAAGGATTACTTTAAAGTGCTCTGATTTCAGATTTCAGACTTGTAGGTTTGATTTTAACCAGTGTCAATGGGTGTGTTCCTGATTTGACTTTAAAATGTCACATTTACATTGTGTGCATTAACCGAACACTAAATCCCTGTAATGGAATATGTGTTCAATAGAAGACATGGCTATTGATGAATACACTGTCCACGTCAGAGATTTAACTCATGGTCCTATAGTCACGAATATCTCTGTAAATCACCAGGCCATTTTGACACCAGTTATTACTCTATGACAAGAAGTCAAGGATTAATACAGGTCCTTTTTCTGCTCCATTAGCTGGCAATTACAGCATTTACTCTTTGTTTAATTCAAAGCTTAATGCAGTGCTTCCCATATCACTGCACCCACCTTAAAAGGAGTGCTTACCCTGCCTAAAATATAATTTTGAAGGATTAAATGTCATCATTAGAATTGTTTTCAGCAGATATTTTTTTGCGCTGCTCAGAGAATTTCACCACAGCTAGTTTCAGTGGGGGATCTAAGTGTCCTTTGACTTCCTCCACATCTTCAAGAAAACATTTTAGTCAGGAAAACTTGCCTAATTTGGCGTAACACCTTTGCTGTAGCAGGTGTTTGATAGCTTGGCCGTTCCCCTCCTCTGCTCCCATGGCTGTAAATGACAGCAGTTAAAAAAGCATTAAGGCTGTGGGCTAGCCATTAAATGATGGATAGCCACCACAGCTAGGCTCAGCAGCAAATGTGTGTGTGTATGTGTAGGTGTTTATGTATTTTATTTATTATTTATTTGTGGAGCTGTGAAGAGAGTACTGTATATGTCTGTTAATGTTAATGTGTGTTACGTCGACAGTGACCATATGCATGACCATCTGTGCACAAGAGTGTTGTTACGTCCATATTCATCAACTAAGAACTCATTATCATAATTTGCAGCAGCCTTGTTATCCACTAGATTTATGCTGAATAGGAAGTCATTCCCATTTCAATTTACTGTGCGCGCTTTCAACACTTCTCCAGCCTAAATTCTTAATTTTCTCTCCTCTCCTTCCCGCCTCCTTCTCAATTTTTCCACCATTCCCTTTCTTTTCCTCAGTGTCTGTCCTCCCCACCTTTTGTCATCTCCTATACTCTCTCCTTCTTTCCTCATCTCCTCTCCTCAACTTCCCTCTTCTCCTCAGATAGATTATAGGTTACATAATCGTCTTATCTTCCTGTCATGTGCTCACTTTTGAACATCTTCATTTCATAGGGTTTGTGTGTGCGTGCATTCATGGTATGTTCTTGTTTTGTAGACCGTGTATGTACATGTGTGTCCATCCATGCCTGGATGTTCATGTGTATGTGTGCGTAAAATCCTCTTTGCGGTCTATTTTAAGTGTTCAGCTCCCTGGGGGGCGGGTGAAGATGCTGTACCATCTGTAAATCCCAAATGAAATTGGAAGTACAATAACCTCTCGCATGGCAGCCACCATCTACCTAAAAAGATGGTGACATGTTGACTGTAAGTGTTAAGAGAAAGAAAATATCTTGAATTACATTCAATCTTTGGATCTTAATCCATCTTGCCTATGCATTGTATAGCTGTAAAGATGTTACAAGCATTTTATTTCATTTTAGTATTTATATATTGTGTTTATGCAATAGTAATTATTCATGCATGTATTAAAAATTATTGATTTTCCCCATTGTTTAAACTACTCCATCGTTAGGTGTTTGTGAGAGACATTTTAACAACAATTAACTAATTATTGCTTTTCTAATCTCTCTTTCTAAAGTGCCAACAATGTCAAATTAGCTTCATCTTTATGTGTTTGAATAGAAATGATCATTGCAAGGAACTCTGTACAAAGTCTTTAGATTATAGGGGGAGAGTTACATAAGTGAGGGAACCCCCATCTGACCTTATAGCTACAGTATAAGGTCGGCTACTTTAAAATAACATGTTATTAGTTGATAAATATTTAATGAGTCAGGGTAGGAATAAAGTATGAGCTGCCGATGTTAATGGGAAAATGTTCTGACATCACAGCGCTCTCTGCTTTGTCTGCCGTCTGTGTGTGTGTGGGGGTGTGTGTGTCCGTGGTGTTTAAAAGAGAGACAGTGAAATTGAAAGAAACAAGTATAAATACAAGGGAATGCTGCATCGCCTTGCTCCACTGATGTTATGTTCCCACAATGGTTTGATCTGTAAATTCTATAAAGATACATCACATTAAAATATAGTGTGAATCCTACAGTGTAAGGACCCATACGTCTTTCACAGTCCATTGCTGCTATATTTTGCCTGACAGCAAATGGTGATGCAGTGAGAGGCTTTGAGGTGATAGTAATGAGAATCAAAAGATGATAGATTTTTTGCCATTCACATCTTGGCATGCTCTTTATCTCATCGACAAGCCCCTGCTTTTTTTCCCCTCCCCATATAATCCCATATTTGCTACTTGCATATTGACATCAGAACGGAAGAAAGCCTCTTGGATGAGAGGCAAAACCTCTTCCAGTAAATCTAAATACTTGCATACTGTTTCTTCATACTGTGTTTGTGATAGTGCTGCAGTTATTTTATGGTTTATAAAGAATGTCTTCAGAAATGGAGCAGCGTTCTTCAAAATGTATTTATGTGATTTGATCATTTGTAAAATCTGTAGTGTGTTGCTTACCTTGAGTTCAAGTGTGTATATGAGCTGACAGCAGAATCATCAGTAGCAGTGTGAAACAGTTCGATTGACGTTCAGGGAATGAGAGTGATAATTGATGCTTTCACCATCACCTTGACTCTCCCTGGAGCTCCCAGACGAGACATATTTACCAGCACGGGATCCGGGGGAACAGCCTCTTAAATGCTGCCCAGATTTAGAAAGCTGTCTCTGAGGTAAAGGAGCTGCATGAGACACAAACTGGTTGCTTGTAATGGAGATAACATACATTAAAACAAAGCAAGTGTTCAGGGCAGCTAGCTGAGAGGAACAAATTGTCAGTTTTAATATTAATTCCTTAGCCGCAAGATTGCAAATAATGAGGATGGCTGATCAGCCCATCTTGTGATCCAACACGTTTTGTTTTTGCTGACTGTGTCCCCAGAGAAACCATCAGGGTAAAAATTGTACACAGGAAATATCATAATGTAATTTTTCCATGAAATGTACCATGCAAATTCATGCTCCCCTGAGAATGAACCTTTTCCACTTCATTAGCAATGGTGCAAACAAATAATAATAATCTAACGTATTATTAAAGTTTTCTAGGAAATTTCCAAATGAATCCTCTCACCAAGATAATACACAAAGATAATCACAAAGATAACTAATCATGACAAAATTGTATTTATTGTTCCAATTTCTGCAAAAAGATGCAGGAATAGTATGTTGTTTGTTAAGTCCAATACACATAGTGACCTTTAGGTTTCACAAGAAGGTCTTAAGACTTCTTTGGTTAGACTTGATGTAATATGCAGAAATAGATGATATAGTTTCCTTCAAACGTTCTCTCTCATCAAGCCATGCTATTTACCAACAGCATGTGGGGAAGGAGCATCATTTCTGTCAGGCCGCTCACTGAATTGTAGTTTATTTCAGGAGGCAGCGATGGGAAGCACAGAGAAAGACTGACACTTTTCTGTAATAGGATTGAAAAGTGTGATAGATTGTCTCATTTACGGTTTGACACGCTCTATATAGCTCTGTATATAGATTCCAATGACATATTGTCCATAGACACCAATCCACACATACTGTAAGGCATGAGATGTGACCATAAAGTCGTGAGCAGAGCTATTGACATTTTTACTCATGACTTCCACTGATGGAGGAAATTGTTAGGAGGTGAAATGTACTGACAGTGTTTATAGAGGGCTTTTTGTCTATCTGCAAAGGCTTAGACATAGTAGATACATCCTATTATTATGGAAGAAGCAGCAAACACCAAGTGCAAGTTTAGCATTTTTCATTTTCCTACTTTGATTTAAATGTTCACTGATTTGTTAAATGTCTTTCCTGCTTGAAAACCATAAAGAAATTGAAAACAAAACAGACAAACAATGTATAAACTGCATATATATATATATATATATATATATATATATATATATATATATATATATATATATATGTATATATATATATATATATATGTATATATGTATATATATATATATATATATATGTATATATGTATATATGTATATATGTATATATATATATGTATGTATATATATATATATGTATATATATGTATATATATGTATATATATGCAGTCTTTCATCCATTCTTGAAACATGTGCATATAATGAATGGCTTTGTCAACAGCAACAGTACCAGTACCAGCAACAGAGTGAGACAGTCTAGTCAGTGCATTGACTTACACATCATTAACTGAAGTAATGTTTCTCTCTCCACTTCTCTCTTTTTATTCTCTCTTTGTTCTCCTTTTTGTGTCCTCTCAGCCAAATGACACAGATGTAAGTATGCATAATTTCCCCTCTCCTCATTTGCCAAAACATCACTCTTGTTTTTGTACAGAACCAAATTTAACATCTTCAGCACCTGCTGAGCTCTGTGAAGTCAGCTTCACACCAGTTAAAACAGACCCCCCCCCCCCCCCCCCCCCCCCCCCCCCCCCCCCCCCCCCC
>NC_060165.1:13740560-13766563 GCF_021292245.1 Micropterus dolomieu | reverse complement strand
CCCCACAAAAAACACCCCCCCCCCCCCCCCCCCCCGCACAAACACAGTCACACACAGTCACAGACATGCAGAAATTAAAATGAAACATGCACAAACTTGCAAACAAGACACTCAGGAGCCTTTTCACAGGTAGAAAAGTCATATCACACACAAATTAATGCCTTCTCACCAACACAGACACTTTTTTTCCCATACTCACATGTACACATGCACTTGTCTACGATGACATACGCTCAAGCCTATAACAGACAGAGCATGTGTTCAAATCATTCACTCACATACACAACCTCCTGTAAACACATGTACTCAACAGATGACACATATCACACTTCCAGTCATTTTCACCTTTATTTCTTCAGTGAAATCCTTCTTCTATTTTTTAATGGTGCAACACATTGCAAACGTTTTCTTTTCTTTCATCCTGTCTGTCCTCTAGTGCTCTAATATAGAGGGGACTTGTCCTCTACGGTGTGACAGCTTTGTAAGTATATCTTGCTGTTTGTCTGATATGTAGTGAATATAAATTCTCAAGCCAGCATGAATTGATGTTATCTTTTGTTACTGATTGGATCCACAAAAGTAAAGAAAGTTGACTCATGTAGCTGTAATTATGAGTCACTTCATAAATTGTGGTTTGAACTATCTGAATAATTGTGCTTATTTTTATCTTTGTCAGCGGTTTGACACAGCTCTTTCCTTATGTAAGTAATTGCTTTCTCTGTCTCGTTCTCTCATCTCAGGATATCGAGTGCTACGTGATTGACAATAATGGCTTTGTCCTAATTTCCAAACAGCGCAATGATGTAAGTTCACACAAACACGCACACACACGCAGACACAAAGAACATGTGCTTTCTAGACTCTCTAGTCTTTGACTTGATTGTTTGAGAGCTCTTGTGCCTGTCAATACTCATTACATTCCAAGAAAAGAAACTCACAGATTAAAAAAAGTGTTGTGCCTATTTTTTAGAAATACATTTATAAATCTCACAATCACTTACATTTTCCTTGTGATTCAGTCCCACCTCTGATTCTGTGAACCGCTGTTAACTAGTCTGTCTGTGGCCTGGACACCGTGTCCAACAGACAAACTAGGTATGACTCAAAACCACATGATATTTTTGCATTTCCCATTGCCTTGCATAGGCGTGCTTGGTGGTTAATGTTTAGATGGACTTCCATGACCTTTCGGTCCATATAAAACTTAAAAAAACAAACATTTAAATACTTGTTTTTTACCCAATATTCATATTACATACATATTCAGTTTAAAATTTCAGTGTAAGTAGTAAAATGAGTCAGTACTCATGAATCACAACAACTATATTAGCTTATATGCGCATGGGACAACAATTCCCAGCCCACAATTTAGCAACACAACAACACCTAAACAAATCAGCAATGTCACTTAATACTTAATACTTTACCCTAGCAATGATAGTTTATAGTGAGTTTTTATACTCTTGTCTCTATTTAGTACATTTTTTAAACATCCACATAAAGTTCCAGAGCAGGAAGAAGCACTAAACCAATCTGATAAAAATCTTTGTGTGCTGTTGTAATTTCATTCATTTGAGCAGACAAAAGTTCATAAACTAGGAATATCTTTTCAACAGACAAACCTATAATAATATTGATTATGGCCATTCAGTTTAATAAAAATACCGACTCCTACAATATGCCCATATGTGTTTTTAAGGTTTGAGTGAAATTATGTTGAAGGAATAGTTAGACAGTTTGAGAAAATACGCTTATTCACTTCTTTATGCTAAGGTAAGCTAACGAGCAGCTGCTAGCCAGTGCTTCATTTTCATTTTCAGAGTTTTTTGATGAATGAGTAGTTTGATGAATAATAATCCTAATCATTCATTTCACAGTGAGGTGAAAAGTCGAAAGGATAAACACCAAGGAAGGGAGCAGATGTTCCCTCTGTCAGTTTATCATAATATGAATGTATAATGTTCAGCCACTTCACACAGTGTTTTGTTTTTTGTTTTTGCCCTTTCTCTTTTCTGCAAGGCGGGAAGATTCTTTGGGGAGATTGATGGATCAGTGATGACCACACTAATCAGAATGGGCATGTTCAAAAGGTAATGTTTGGTTGTCATTGCCTGAATGGTAAACAGGATAGTTGTCTGTCTGTCTGTTAGCAAAGCACAGAGGGTTACCTAGTCCTGGAAGGGCCTGCAAGAGTTAAAGCATGTTCAACTTCATGTAAACCTCTCTAAATCTCAAAGGCAAGAAGCTGCAGATGCCCCCACATTGCAACATTAAGTGCATCCCGGTGTCTCATGCTCATAACACTGTGCATTTGAAACTGCCCCATGCATTTGATTAGATGGCAACAACATGTTGTATCACAGACAGAGAGGATTGCTGTTGAGTCTTAACCAGGAGGTTGGCTTGTTTTCCGTTTACTTTTTGGTTCTTATACACCTAAGCCATGCATTAGTATGCATCTGAAGCCCATAGCCTGGAGGGCGTGCTTTACTGTCATTATAGAGACTCAGAAGCTTTGTTTTTATTGCTATAAATTGGTAGAGTCTTTGCCCCCGTGTTGTAAGTGCTGCTCTATGTGCCGAGGGTAACTAATTCATCCGTCTTTGTATTTGTGGTATAGTTATCCCTGCTGCTTCTCCCCTTTGCTCCCCTTTGAGCTTCTTTGGCTGCTCTGAAATTTTCTCCCTCTTACTTTTTTGCCCGTCTTTTATGTTTGAAATCTCATGAGTGATGTGCTATTTTTAAACAGCTAAAAGATTTTGTCATGCTTCATTTGACACAAGATGTTACATAACTGGCTTTGAGCATGCATGAACTTCACTAGCTGTGTGTGTGTGTGTGTGTGTGTGTGTGTGTGTGTGTGTGTGTTTTGTGTATGTTTGCACTGTGTATGTGCATGCATCTGCAAATTTGTGTATATTCATGTTCTTGTGCCTCTACCTGCATAAGGATCAAATATTCACAGTGTAGGAAAGCAAGAACAAGTCAAAACACTAGGTCAATCCTTAAAAAGTAAAGTAATTCCAGCACTGATATGATTTTCTCGTAGGTTTCTTTCTTTTCTAAGTTAAGTTAGGGATCAGGGTTTCTACAAAGGTTAAGCTCAACTATACAACACTGTGTGTAGAAGAGGGTAAGGGAATCAATGTAAGCCAGTGAAATATTGCCTGAAGAGCAACACAAAGTGTGTGTGTGTGTGTGTGTGTGTGTGTGTGTGTGTGTGTGTGTTTCTTCAGGGTGTCCTTGTTTGACTACCAGGCCATGTGTAAGATGAGCTCCCACTCTGTCAGCAGCAGCCGTCCACTTCTCAGTGTATGTACACTATACTCACTATGTATACAATATTATCACCTTAATGGTCCAATAAATTCTGCTGTAACTATGATATATCTATCTCTTTAGCCATTTTATGGTTTGGCTTCAGCCTTCAAGTGGTTCCTCTCCAACTTCTTGCTGTAAGTGTTGCAAGGGGCAACCAGAATGTCAGTATGTCCAAAATAAGTTTTTTTTGTTTTTGTTCAAGTTTGCTATTATATATCAACACACAAAATCACTACAGTTTGACATTTTGAGAACCATGTTTATTTGATTTCTTGCGAGTTGGATGAGAAGATCAATACCACTAACATGTCCATCCCATGCTACCGTCAACACTCAGTTAGCTTAGCACAAAAACTGCAAACAGGGGGACACAGCTAGCCTGACTCTGTCCCAAACTAAGATAATCCCCCCACCTGCATCTCTAAAGTTCACTAATTAAACACATTACGAAGAATGAACAACTCGCTGTTTTACAAGTGGACAATTTTGGCTTGTGGCGGTAACTATCTCTAGTCTGCACTCCAGGAAGTCATTTTGTCCTGAAATAGTAGTACAGCAACCCCCCAGAAAAAACAACACGTAGTTTTTACAGTCTTTAAATGTTTTTAATGGATTAAACAAACAACATGTTAATTAGTGAGCTTTAGAGAGACAAGTAGGCAAATTCTGTTCCCGTTTCCAGTCTTCATGCTAAACTAAGCTAACTGGCTGCTGCCATATTTACTTAACAGACATGAGAGTGGTCTTAATCTTCTCATTTAACTCTTGTTATCAACCCAGTTTGGCTTTTTATTTAGAAAAACTGCTTCAGCTTTTACTGTAATGACTTGGTAAGGCTTGGGAAGTCACTTGATACATCTAGCACTTCATTAAAAAGAACAGGCTGGTTATCCAGTTAAGAAAGAAAAAAAACTGCTACCAAAGCTACCAATTACTGCTGAATAACTTGAGGACCCATTTTAATATCCCCATGACACAACTTTGGGTCCTAGCCCAGTTTTGGAAAGCTGCATGCAATCTGCTTTGGTCTTTAATGATGGCCGCCTAATTGACTGTCTCTCCCTGTCCACTCTCCTCTTCTCTCTTCTACGCAAGGTTTCTCCTGGAGTTTAATATCTGTGGTTTCTGGCACACTGAGCATTTTGCTGAGGGTGAGCTCCACAAGAGAAAACGTGGCCAGTTAAGGTCAAACTCCATCCATCTCGAGGACAAATGTCCCTCTATATGTGCTCAGAAATGTCCAGCAATATTTATAAAGCATGTATATTCTGTAAATCATTATAACCTTCAGAGCAGTTCTTGATTTCTTCAATATTTGTATTATAAACCACTTATAAATAATGTAATTATTATCTACCTATTCATTTAAGTCAATTCTAATGGCATACCAATCCTTATTTAAATATTAACATAAATGTAGGAAGTCTGGGCTAATAGTGCTCACCTTCAATCCTTCTTTCACTCCAAACAACATTTTGTTTACACTACATCACTCTGTTCTACCAGTCACCGCAAAAGAGCTACAGTAATGACACACATTATGGCAGTTCAATTATGTGCCACATTGATCACCGGTCTAGAGGCCATTATGGATTATCAACATCGTGTCCTCTGATCCTCTCACCTCTCATCTGCCTCTGTCTCTTCATCGATCACATATTCTCCCTCCTCGGTACTCCACCTGTCAATCATCCACACTTCCTCGTACTCCACGTCATCTTCATCATCATCACCCATCCCTTCATTCAGCCAAGGCATCTTTCAGCGTGTGTGAGTATCTGTCTTGTAGTGTTTTTGAAGAAAATCTGTGTCCTGTAAAACTTGGTAGTACTCTTCAAACAAAATTAAATTTGGCGTGTCTGATTGTGTAAGTCGATTTCAGTTGGAACAGGGGGCAACTGGCAAGTTCTTTAAAACAAGAACTAAGCAAAGAGTTACGCTTAAACTAGTGTAATTCTGAGGAAGTCAGACAGAAAACATAGCTCACATCCAAACATGAAATTTTCCAGCTCTGCCACAGGCTCTTATATCTGCTTTAAAACCCATCATTTTACCTGGATGCAGACACCAAATTGAATTTTGTTTGGCGTACACAGCAACCTAGTGTACCTCTTGTCATGGTAAAACAGTAGAAAGACCAATAAATGGTGAAAACAATTAAATAGTATCCTGTGTTCTCATGTCACATACTCAAAGTCTGTCAGTCAACCAACAAAACGTCACACATGCAATCTTACACACACTTGTTCACATTGCCAACCTTGAGACGTGACTCATATCTATTTCCCCATTAGCATCAGCTCATAAGAAAAAAGGAGACATCCTGCAGCCGTGTGACACCGAGTATCCCAGCTTCGTCTACGAGCCGTCAGTCAAAGAGACCAACAGCATTATTAAGTGTGGACGCTGCCAGAAGTAAGCACACATTCACACTCAAAACTGCAGTGCAGTCCTCCCTAGACCAGTCATATTAAATCGTCCTTCCAAAATCCATTTTCCACAGCTTTGCTCTGCTTTGCATACTGAGAGCAGTGCGTGTTTATACCAGAGTATCAGGAAGGGGGGAAATAACTAGAAAGGGATGGAATTAGATCAGGGTGCCAAAGGTTGCATAGAGACAGATGTGCTTGTGGAGAGTGAGAGAGAGACTGGAAAACTGAGAGAAGGTATTAAGACAGGTAAATGAAAAAAACAGTTGGAGGCAAAGGGAGGAAAGCATCACAGCATGTGTTTGAAAGTGAGAAACAGGGAGAGAAACACTGTAGTTCTGCAGTTACGATATTATTTCAGCCAGTTTGTGATCATAGGTTGAGTGTTAACGCCCTCATGAGGCCAAAATGGGTATAACGCAGCACAAACACTGCTTGCAGGGCAAGATTCTTAGAAGTGTTTAGCTCACTTTATTTCCCAATACGACCAACTCACGCAGTCAAGTAAATCAGATTTTAGACATATTTGGATTTATTATTATTTTGAAAAATAATGCACATATTAAAGCTAATAAAGTAATTAAGTATGAATGCCGTACATCACATAAGATGTTTTCTTTCTCTGTGCTTTTGTTTGTGTGCACATTTTAACACTTTTTATATGTACGTGTTTGTGTGTGGCAGGATGTTTGTGGTGCAACAGATACCAGAGAGTAACCTGTTGATGTTGGTGGTGCAGGCAGACTGTGACTGCTCCAGACAATACCCACCCATCACCATGGAGCCTAAGGAAGTAAAATATATCCTTTGGTATTTTGGTATTTGTGGAATATGCTGGTTCATCTGAAGAAATCATCCCATGTGTTCTTGTTTTGATTTTTATTAGCAGAAGAAAATGTAGGACAGAGCTCTGCCACATTTTTATCTTTACAAGTACATTATAATGAACCAAGATGTACCTATAAACATAATCAGTTGCAACAAGAACGGGATATCTTACCAGCTTCCCAACAGTGAACACTACAATTGTTTTTTGATTAAGCTTTTCCCCTTGCACTAGGCATCCCCTATTCACTTAACATTCCAGGCACACAACAGGGATGTGATTTGTATCTATTTGTGAAATGTGTCATTTTCACTGCAAAACTTTTGTATTAACATTTCAATGTGAATTCAAGAGAAACCTCTCTTTTCCCCGTTGTTGCTCCTTGACCCCGCTGTACATAATGACTCAGTGAAGTGTGACAGGATGCGGTCCCAGAAGATTCGCCGACGCCCCGAGTCCTGCCACGCCTACCATCCCCAGGTCAGCTTATCATTGGTTCACCCCAAGAATGACTTTGGCTTTATCCAGTGTCTCCAGCCAGTCTTTGACTAAGTGTCGATTTTTTGATAAAAACTTAAATGCAATTATTATTTTACCTAAATTTTCTCATTGTCTTATCACTCTGCTTCTGTGTACCAAATACTATTTTCTTCAACTGTACAGTTGTTATTAATCATGGCTTATATATCTGCTATCATATTTTGCTTGATTGCATTGACTAAATATCTAAAAGCTTAAGTGGTGGCAGAAACACAAAGTGAAATCACTTTCTGTTTTGTCCCTGCAGGAGAACGCCAATGACTGTGGAGGAGCTGCTGTTATATCTCTCTCTGCCTCTCTCTTCCTTACCTGTCTCTCCTTCTCATCACTTGTCTCCTGATGATGGACGATGTGGCTCTTTCACCCATTCTCATGTAAAGGAACAGTTTGAAAAGAATCAAGAAATGTGTTTGGACACATGAAGAGCATTTTTTTAAAGTACTCGGCACATTTTGCTCATCACAACCACAAACTTTGATGTGGTTTTTGAGCATGCATTGGTTAACTCCTGGAAATTAAAACATCTGAAGTGAAAACTGCAAAGAAAGCCAGATAATGGGCTGTTGTTGCCATGGATACTTTTCCAAGAGTTACTTTCTCATACACCGCCTTGCATCTCAAAATGAAAAGGGACTTAAGAGATGCAGGTGGTAGCTATGACGTGCACTGATGAAAGATTATGAGTCACAAGATGCAACAAAGTCCAGGGGGAGAAATATCTCTCAAATGTCTCTCATTTCCCTTATCCCAATATTGCAGACACGTGTGCATATTATATATGCAGCTGTAAGCATGCACACCTTGAATACTTTATTATACTGAATGCTTCATCTACAGACTTATACATGCTTTTTTAAATGTTGAATGAGAGAAGGGAGAGAAGGGCTACAGCAATATATGGTAAACATTGTTGTGTAACATCAGTGTTGCTGCTTGAAGTTTTACAAGGTTATTTGTGATATTAGTTTCTCTGAATCTTCTGCAAGTCTGAAAGTGTGATGGTTTAGTGCCAAGAAAGTAATTGCAATGGAGTAGTTATAAAAAAAATTCACAAATGGGAAAAAGATAATTAAACAAATCAGAATGGGCTCGTTCAGGTTAAAATTTTTGAGTATTTAGTTCGATTACATCCAGAAGATATTTGTTTCTGTGACATTTTTTTTTTTAAATGTCAGCCTTTCTGTCTTTATCAGCTGTGTCTTTGTGCGTACTGTATGTAATTATGTTTGTCCATTTGGCTAGACATCATTTTGGAAACTGGAACTCTCACAGGGTGTAGATCTACAATCAACATTGATAACACAGTGATGACCTTAAATTCAAAATGTGTTTTTTTGTGCACTGACATGGTTTCAACGCAAATCTAGTCCATAATGTATATCCCGCTAAAGACTCTCGTAAATGTTTCTGGAATTAAAATAAAAAGGTTTTTAGGAGGCATTGATTTCCTGGAGACTGTGGCATTTGGATACTTTACTTGGGCCCCAATGTCATGTACATAACTTCGCATAAATACCAATATAATTTTAAAATTCATGATTAAAGCAACATAAAAAAAATGATGGGAAACAAGATTTTTGAAAAGGTCATATATGTAAATGAATGGTGTAAATCTAATGGTATAGGGTATTTTTGTATTTGCTTGTGTTTCACATTTTGAACTTCAGCATTTCATTGTATTTTGGGCTGTGAGTGTCCTTGTAGCTTTTTCTATGGTATTTCTCAATCATCTTACAAAGCATGCTGTGCTTACTCTGATGACAAAATTGCCTGAGCATTTGCCTGTTTATGTAATAGACTTAGATACATATTGTGTGTGGGTGTGCATCATTACAGTATGTTCTGTCTAGCTGAGAGTAATTTTATTCATTTGTCTCATTTTTGTTTATAATTTCCACAATGCAATATTCTGTATATTGTATGGTTGACATGTGTCCACGGTGGATGTTGATTGACTGGAGCCATGATTTGTAGGAAAATTAAAGTATCCATATGTTTTTTGTATTGTATTTGTTGTTAAGTGTGTATTCTGTTTTGTTGTCAGTGATTAGTGTCAGTGCACATATAAAGATACTAATGTTTATACCAGGCTACAACAGAGAATCAGTCAAGGAATTGTATACTCAAAGAGTTATTTCATAAATGTGTCCTAACTCTTTAATAGAGTAGTGGATTAAATCCCCCCCAAATGTCTGTCCACTACCAACAAACTAACCTACATTTTTCCATAACTGGAATTTCATCAACAAATTGAACTTATGCTCTCATAGCTAACGTTATGCTCTCATTAAAGAAAATGTGGTACACAAAGTGCCTGAAATGCTTGTAATTGTTTGAAAATTTGACTTATAATAATGTTGTATATCAGAATATCAATAAAGATATGTTATATTTACCTAATTTTGAAATATTTAAATATTTGCTGAACTGTGAGTGTTTCTGTGAGCTGAGCTCTTAAATCCATCTACAAGATACCATCACTAGACACTGTTGCTGTGTGTCAAGAGACAGAAACAGGTGCAAATATGGAGCACATTTCTTCCTGCTGGGAGCTGGAAATGATCATTTTAAGATAGACATAAAACACCCTGTTATCATGGCAAATTTGTAAAAAAAAACAAACAAAAAAAAAAAACCAATTCCCCACTCAATCTAACTAAGCCTACCTAACCTTTAAGTTAGGTTAAGAAGGAATATTGATTGAATTGGTCTTAAATAAATAATATTTATTAATGAATAAATAATAATAATATACTTATTGAGACATAAATGTAGCTTTGTATACTATATCATAATTTACATATTCATTCAATAAATCTAATTTAACATTTGTGCTGTCATGAAGAGATTGCTAAATAGGAATCACAGTGTTCCTGTTTAAAACACCACATTTGTGTTTAGCCTAAAACCACATATGGTCTGTTGTACAGTATAGCGGCCAGTGGACCAAACCACTGTGAGATATATGAGAGGAGCTTTTGTGTACCAAATACATTTACCAGACACTGATGGTTATACTACAGTGGTTATTTTTAATGGTTTTGACCAAAATTATTGCTAGGGACAATTCAGTAGTTGCTGGATGTTGGTAGGGACCATAGACTGTATAAAAGAAGTGTGTCCCTACTAAACTCTCACCCTTGGTATAACCCATTTGTAAAAAAAATAAATAAATAAATAAATAAAAAATATATATATATATCACACAATCGTCACAATCGCACAATCACCTCTCTTCGGTTGGCATCCTCTCTGGTGGGATCATAAAACATGCAACACATAGCCTATCCTATAATGACAATAAACCTGCTCAGGTTTCCTTTTATTTGACATAATAATTTTTTTTTTTCTGATATGACATTTCAGAGTGAAGATCATAGAAGCCCATTTCTGTCAGAAAAAGATCAAAACAGAAAGACTACTATACATAATTACGAGAGAAGTCCAACACCTTCTACACAAAATTCATGAGCAAGTCAAGAATATGTAACTTTTTTTCTTGTCTGGGCTAAAATTGGCCTCTTGTAACTTAAATTGTAACTTAGAATACAGTGACTAGAAAAAAGCCACTTTTCCCACATGTGTGCTTGGTTAATTGTTACCGTGTTTGTACGGCTTACAGCAGGTGTTGTAAGTACAGAGTTGGACCGGCAGGGGCGCTAGTTATTCCTCTCCGGCTCATTGTTTGTGGCTCACAGCTCTGCACCGCCGTGCAGAGAGACAGCGACGGGTCAGAGGAAAATGGCGGACGGTGTGGATCACATCGACATCTACGCCGACGTAGAAGAGGAATTTAGCCAGGTAATTAATCCACAGTTACCAAGACCAATGGAGCTAGTATCTGTATATTTGTGTAATACTTTGTTGTTATTATGATCGGAGAGTGGCGTGCTCTGCTGGTCCGCCGAGCTTCTCTGGTTAACGTTACAGGCCCCGCTTTCACCATGTTGCAAGCCTACATCCTCTGCTACAATTATCTGCTCGAAATGTTGCATGGGTGGCGTTGTCAACATTTAACACGGCGTATGCTGCACGTATTAACGGATAGGCAGGTTGCAAGTATATATTTTCTGTATATAAATACTAAAAGCATCCGATTTTATTGTTAAGCATTCACAGTTTCAGGCCTCGGCATGGCCGCCGGTGGCGGGCTACCAAGCCAAACAAACGTACTTGCTAGCTAGCTAGCTAGCTAGCGTTAGCTGTTTTTCAAAAAAAAAATGTTACTTGATGAGTCGTTTGTGTTTAAGTTGACATTCGTTAAATACCTATATATGAAACAACAAGTGTATGAATTAGAAATGCATTTAATGGATGTATTAATTGTTAGCTTTTGACTGTTTGCTTCATCTAAGTTAGCATCAATGTGTCTGCTATGTAGATGTTGATTTATTCGTCCACACACACCCCTTGTCTGTACAACCGGGGGAAAAAGCTGTTCCAGCCTAATATGGGATGCAAATAACTTGTTTGTAGCGTCAGATCATTCAAGATAACATAATGTTCACCGTCATCTTAACGAAACAGCTTTCATAATGTGTGTTATGTTGACCCGGGGCACGCAGTAGATGCATTCAGTTGCCCACGCTCGGGGTTACGGAAGTCCCACAGCTTGTCGTTTCACTCTGGAGCTTTTTCTGTAATAAAAAAATGGTGAGAAAATAAGTCTTGTGTATTAGGAAGTTACTCAGATACACTTGCAACTGCACTGTAACGACAAAGTAAAAAAAACATGGCCTTTTCAATGAGTATATCTACATGCTCCCAGTCTACATTTAGTAGTATCAGTAATCTTAATGCTATTAATACATGTGAACAATGAGTTTGATTTCCTGTATTACCTGTTCTACATGGATACAGTTAACATAAACAGCACATTGTTCTCTGCGTTGTCTGCACTGCGTCCGGTTACATGCACAGAAAATATGACTGGGGTGTTCACTTGCAGCAGGCACTTACTGAAATCAAGGTGTGTTCACAGGCTTACACTTATACGGTTGAGTTTACCTCTTTTGAGATGATCAGATTAAAGTGTAAACGCAAGACTACTGGTATTTAACGTGTGAAACAACCTCTAATGTATTTAATGTAATGCAACAACACAATGTAAAGATCTGTCTATGAGCAGTAAACTTTACTGGGAATTAATGTAAAATATCCATGTACATTTAGCAATTTATTGATGCAATCTGGCAGTTTATTTTTGCACGTCTGCCTCATGTACACTAATACTGATATATAAGTGAGAAAGTGAGAATTGCTAGAGCTGCAACAAGTCATCGATAAGTTGTCAACTATTAAATAAATTGGCAACTATTTTATCCGTTTGAGTAATTTTTAATATATTCTGATTCCAGCTTCCTTTTAAATGTGAATATTATCACCAGTCTTGTTGAGCTGATTGATGAGAGTGGTCTAGTGGATAAATATGACAATAACGTTTTCTGAAATCACTTTAAAACTTGATTAAATAATTCTACAAGTTTTGATATTGAATGTCGTAGAACTTTCTCAGATTTACAGACAGATGAGAGGTGTATGATCACTGTTGTGAAACTGCTCATAAGGTGTCGCATGTTTGACTGAACTATTACTATTTTGCTTAACAGGAAGCTGACTACCCGGTTCACGAGCAGATCGACCTGTATGATGATGTAATATCCCCATCAGCCAACAATGGCGACGCTCCCGAAGACCGTGACTACCTGGACGCACTGCCTGCACCAGGTGGCACAGAGGGAGGGAAGAGTTCCCAACCCAACGTGGTGTACACCTACACGGGCAAAAGGATAGCCCTGTACATAGGAAATCTCACATGGGTGAGTATCAGAGAATTCTGTTCAGGCTGCTTAGATATGTGGAGGAAAGTATTGACATTTTGCGCTCTGAAACTGCAGTTAATAAATAGTAGCAACATATTCTTTAAATCAAAGACAGTCCTGGAAAACATTCTTGTGCCATTTCAAAGGTAGACCCACAGTATATCTATTGTGAAACATCTTCTCTTCTCTTATGCAGTGGACGACAGATGAGGACCTGACAGAAGCCATTCGGTCGATAGGAATCACAGATGTGCTTGAGATCAAGTTCTTTGAAAACAGAGCCAATGGCCAGTCAAAAGGGTGAGGTCTTTATTATCTGTGTGTGATATGACTGGACTACATCACAGCCTGCAATAGGTTAAGATTATTACTCTGCTCTTCATTTTACAGGTTTGCGCTGGTGTGTGTGGGCTCGGAGGCATCGTCCAGGAAGTTAATGGAGCTGCTGTCAAAGAGGGATCTACATGGTCAAAATCCCATTGTCACACCATGCAACAAACAGTCCCTCAGCCAATTTGAGATGCAGTCACGCAAAAGTAAGTAGGACAAGCACACACTTTGCATCAACATATTTATCGTATACTCAGCAAGAGTCAAGTTAACTTGCATGCTTGTCACCATACTGATTTAAAGACATCCTGTAAAAGAAATGTGCAAATATTCTGATACATCAGTAAGTCGACGGAAAATGCACTTGCACGGCAGCAAAATGGACATTAGATACATACATAGACTTCATGTACAGTCATATACACAAGTACACTTATCACACGTGTTACTTCAGTTATTGATCCAGTCATGTCTAAATGTGCACACAACATACACACTTATTATTTATTGTATATTGAATGGAAAACTGAGTTATTGTTGTCTCATCATTTTACAGGTACCCAGTCAGGCCAGATGTCTGGGGAAGGCAAAGCTGGCCCCCCTGGTGCTGGTCCTCGTGGAGGTTTCCCCATGGGTCGAGGCAGAGGCAGGTTCCCTGGACCACCCGGCCCCGGAGGAGACCGCTTCCCCGGTCCTGTTGGGCCTGGAGGGCCGCCACCACACTTCCCTGGTTAGTTTGGTAACAAGTGCTTGTGCTTGGTATGGTAGAAAGTAGACAACGCCCCGCTAAGTTCACTCAGACGCAGAATAATATTTAAAAGGGGCAGAAATCAGATGGAAGGGTAAGTAAGTAGATTCAAATAAGGACAGTTTATGGTATAGCAGGTCTAATTTCTATTGAATATCATAGTTTTTTAAAAATGTACTAGAATGATTTATAGTTCGAGTGTATGAGGTAGCCTGGCTTTGAATGTTAGCAGGCTAATCCAGCCACTCACATGTACTATAAATTGCAAGCTGTTTCCTAATCTAATTTCCACAATTGTTTTTACATTATAAGAATTGGGGGGGGGTAGTTGGACCTTCTTGAATGGTACATTGGTCTTGTTGTACCAAGCAAGGTGTGTTCATGGCAGAAAAGATGTTTGGTCTGGTTCTCTACTGGGAAACGGGCTGAATTCTCTTTTCGTTCTCATTGAAACAGACAAAACAATCATACAGTCTCCAGCAGTAGAAGCAAATTCATGGATGGATGCTTTGGGAATACACACACATCATGAATCACACGGTTAGCTCACTAAATGTGTGATCTGTGATGTGTTTGGATCAGTTTATTGGGGATCACAGCTGGCGGTGGTTGTGCTGTATCACCTGTTGAGGTTTATGTGTCAGTGGAATCCTGATTTAGACCTGGTATTAACATTAAAAATATAGAGGCGTCTTGTGTTTTTGTTTTCTGGCTTTTGTCATTCATGTGGTGTTTCTTTTCTCTTTTTTTTTTAAAACAATAATATAGAGTCCAACAGATTGATATAATCATCAAAGTATGACAAGTGCCATGAAAACTTAACGTGAGATTAAGAAAAAATTGCGCTTTTTGTCTGGCAGTGCTGCTCTTGTTAGCATAGTCCAGGCTTTGCTACTACTCACACCCGCATGGAACCAAGGCTAGTCGCCCGTAGTGTGTGTTTCTAATGAGGGATCTTTCACCCATTAATCCTGGCAGGCCTGAGTCTTTGCATGTTACCCCTCTCCTTCTGGTTTGTTCTTTCTTTGTCCCTCTAGTTGAACAAATAATCCTCCACTGGCTGCAATTTTCTGCTCACAACACCATTCCTTGACAAGCAGTTTGCTCAAAGCTTTACTTGGCAAGCGACCAACCTTAAACTCCTCGCAAATGTTGGATTGGCCACCATATTCACTTAGTGGGAGAGAATGGAGTTGCCAGCGTTTCTTTTTTCCATTTTTGCGTCTTTTTTTCCCTTCCATCCCACCTTTTTCACATCTCTTCTGTCGCTTAGTGGCTGGTGCCCTGTGCTGCTGGGCTGTGACAGGCCGTCAGTTAGTAGGCGGGAGTTTCTGAAGGGAAGAGTTGTGATTGGTTTGCTTTCTTCCCCATTAGGCTCGGGGATGAGACCAGATCTGATTAGGCACCAAGATGGCCCTCTGATGGATATGAGTTTCAATCCCTTCCCGCCGGGGGGCAGGAACGGGAGCTGGCGTGGCAGAGGTGAAACACCTCGATTGATCTGATTGATTTGATCAATCACCTTTTTGTCCTAACCCTGAGCTCTTTATATGTAGGAGTTGAACCCGCTCGGTTGACTGCCCCATAAACGGCTGATTTACTCACCAAACTCTAAATCCCTTTTTAATGCAGTTTCCATAAAGTACTGTTGGCCCTATGTGAGGCCAGAGTAAATATTTTTTGATGTGTTTGCATGAAACTAAAATAACAGAAGCACCTCATTTGGAGCTTTGTTAAAAAAATCCTGTAAGACTGAAGAGGCAGAGGCACACCGTTTTTGAAGGCCATCCAGCATTCTGCCTACTCCTTTTTTTTTGTTTTTTTTCCCACCCTTGCATGAAATCAAGTCAGAATAAATATAGTACTAATGTACCTCTTTTGCCTCGCAGTCCTCTAATGAGCCAATGTCAAGATAACACTTCCCTTTAAATATTTTCTTTAGTTGCTTCATGCAGTTGGGTGAAAAGTCTTTTAACCTCCATTTGCCTTAAATGGCATTTCATGAGTGGCCCTTTCATGGAATAATCCATTTGCTCACTTCATATATGCAGTATCTCAAATATATATGAGCTTGCCACGCTGATCTCTTGGGCTTGTGGCAATGTATAGCAGTGCACCTTCTCAATTAATTGTTAGGGTAAAAGAATCCAGCATTAAATGCTGAGCCTCTGGTTTAAAAAAAATAGCCTGCTTGAAAAAATTTGCTATGACTGTATCTCATCGTCTGTTCTTTTTCCTTCTGATTTCATTTGCAGCATTATTTTGTGGCCTTTTGACATTTGTTGTTCCCTGTAGCTATGGCTTCTGTCTGTCTTTGTCACTGTCCCTGCTTTGAACTGACTTAAGTACTGACTTAAGGTTTATCCATAATGTTCATTTGAAGGAAAACATGGAAAATACAGGCTACTGCAGGACATTAAAATCTTGACCAGTAAATCAGCCAAGCTAATGTGTTGTATGTTTTAAATCGGCCAGTTACATTTTCCAAGTACAACGAGTCTATGTGAATTTTACCAGCACACCTATTTCCCCATCATGTTCATCAATCAGAAATGTTTGAGAGCTCTGCCTGCCATAACATGGCCAAAAGATAGCGTTCACTAGATCTAACTCATGTGCTTCTGTTGTCCTTTGTGTTCTCTTTTAGGTGGGATGCAGGGACCCCCACGTCCCCCTCCTGGCCCACCTGGCCCCCCTGGCCCCCCAGGACCTCCACCTCCTGGCCAGGGCCTCCCCCCTCCCCTTGCTGGTCCTCCAAATCGTGGTGACAGGCCTCCTCCCCCTGTTCTCTTCCCTGGTCAGTTTGGCCAGCCTCCAATGGGACCCTTGCCCCCAGGACCTCCTCCTCCAGGTTACGGCCCTCCCCCTGGTCCCCCACCCCCTCAACAGGGCCCGCCACCTCCGGGACCCTTCCCCCCTCGTCCCCCGGGCCCCATTGGGCCGCCCATGGCTTTGGCACCACCTCCACACATGCCAGGTCCCCCACCAGGTGGACCACCCCCAGCACCCCATGTCAACCCGGCCTTCTTCCCCCCACCTGGTAACAACAACATGCCCCCCAACGACAGCCGAGGACCCCCTGGACCAAACGACCCATACGGACGCCCACCACCATATGAGAGAGGGGACTATGGCCCTGGAGGACGGTAAGAATGGGTGGTTGATTTGGAACAAATAATCAACACAGCAATTTATGTGATCTTCTCTCGCAATGCGTTGCCGGTACATCTGCTCAAAGTGTTGCTGTTTTTCATTCACTTCAAGAAATGCTGGTTCCCATTTTAAAGATTTTTTTTTTTTTGTTAAAGCTAGTTTGCATTGGTTTGCGAATATAACACAGTTAACACATTATGTATCTGTAGGGAGATGGAGGCGTCACGGACCCCTCTGAGCGAAGCAGAGTTTGAGGAGATCATGAACAGGAACAGAGCCATCTCGTCCAGCGCCATATCTAGAGCGGTGTCTGACGCCAGTGCAGGTAAAACACAGAAATATAGGAAACATACTATGCAAGCACTATTTTGATGTGTGTGCTAAAATTTTTGACAAACATGGAAACAAATTAAAGCCTAATGCAACCATGTGTTCTCTTCAGCTGACTACGGCAGTGCTATAGAGACCTTGGTGACAGCTATCAGTCTGATTAAGCAGTCCAAGGTGTCAGCAGATGACCGCTGTAAGGTCCTCATCAGTTCCCTGCAGGATTGTCTCCACGGCATTGAGTCAAAAAGCTACGGTTCCGCCTCCAGGTAAGATGTGCATATAGTGCAGTAGCCGTTAAATGTTACAATGAAGAAGTTAACAAACTAAAAATAAATGTAAAACAACTTGTCAGATATAATATCTTGGTAATATTTTGGATCTAGCACAAAGAAAATGAGATTAGCCAGCCAGACTTGAAAATGCATTGACTATTTGCCTCCCGTTTGATTCCTAGTTTTAGAAATATTGTGTAGCCTATATTTGCTTGTATGACTATTTAAATAATGTCTTCCAAATGGGAATTGGCCCTGGAAGATTTGAAATTTAAAACTTTAAACCCCTGGTACACAGTCCAATGATGCGTCACGTCTCTGCCAGGCGAGAGCGTTCCAGGGAACGAGACCACAGCCGCTCCAGAGAAAAGAGCAGACGGCACAAGTCCCGCAGTCGTGACCGACATGAGGACTATTACCGAGAACGCAGCCGGGAGCGGGACCGCCATCGTGAGAGGGACAGGGACCGCGACCGCGAGAGAGAAAGGGAGAGGGAGTACCGACACCGCTAGCAACGGGAGGTGGGTACAAATTCTCCTGTGTTTTCTTCTGCAATGAACCCAATTATGTCTGTAACCTAAATTACATGGCAGAAGAAGTAAAACACCAGTGTTGAGTTTGAAGAAGTCCGCTTTGATTGCTCACCTCCTGTCTTCATTAGATTAAATGCTTCAGTTTAGTTCACAAACCCAAATTTGCTGAAAAGATTTTCTGTGCCTGTAACATGTTGGCAAAATTTAACAGGATGTGGTGTGTTATCACCCACAATAACTAAGTCTTTGTCTTCATGAGCCTCATCAGCCAGAAACGGCTTTTGAAACCTTTTCAAATCATAAGGTCAGATGGGGTTAAAACTTAAAAGCTCTGAAAAAATTGCATTATAGAATAACATCAATTTTAATTTAATTGTCCCTCTATAAATATTTGAGGAAGGGGACAAGGAGAGACGAGGTAAGCAAAGAAAAGACTTAAAACTCATTCCTTTTTGGTTTCAGGTAGGTGGAAGGTAAGTCTGCTTTCCTTTTTAAAAAATTCATTATTAGTGAACACAGTTGTGGTGTTGTGTATTTGCTCTTTCAGACTATGTGTGTAATCCGCTCTTAATGTATTCACCATGCTGCTTTGCACAGAGGGGTTTGTAAGAGTTGTATATATGCTGTGGTCAAAAGAGAAAATACACTGATAGTTACTGGAAGTTGACTTTGTGGATGAATTGTTACTTTTTGGTCTACATGCCACTGAGCTTGGTAATGTGCAAAAAATTGTCAGCCACTTTTTGTATTCTGCCAAATAAATTTCAAAATAAAGCAATGTATACACCCACAGCGTAGAAAGCAGTACAGACCTGCTGCTTATACATGGTTTTGTACAGGTTTTGTACTAGTTTTTCTGCCTTTTTGGCAGTTTAAACTCTGTGTAGATACACATTTGCTAAACATCTGTTTGTCTCATAAAAAGTGGAAATGTATCAACATTTTGGTTTTACCAGCAGCTGTGGCCTGTGGACCAAAAGAGTTTTTATGGATTGAATATCAAGGTTCAATACTTAATTGCCATTTCATTATATGTGAGTTTAGGGTAACTGAAGTGTATTGTGCCTGCAGAGTTGGTTCTTGTAACAATAGTTCCTTGACTGATTGGCTGATTTCAGATGTCAAAGTATCCAGTAATTTTACAGTACTTAGTACAGATGTAACAGTTTGTGTGGTCTATTTGTTTAGATTGGATTGTATTTTTAGAGGGGGGTGGGGTTACAGTGCTGTACTTGTCGATAGTAGGCCAATCTATACTTTGTGAATGTTCCATTCATAGTAATGTTGTATACATAATTGTCATGTTATAACTACCAGAAGGTGATTTATATATCAAAGTGTCTAATGATTTTTGGACACAGAAAATTTTGAGAATGGGATTGTGCCACATTTGCATGTCGGTAATATTGCCTGACATTTTACTTTTGTCAAATTGAATGTTTTGCAGCCTAGTGTTGCTCACTTTTGAACCATTGTACCTCAATTTAAGATGTTGAGGTGAGGTGGAAAAATGAAAATACCTTTTTGATATGTTCTGCTCTGATTCATCAGTGGCATTCAATTGAAATGATTTGTAATTTTTTGTAATTTAATAGTATTGGTTTACATTAAGGATCAGTGCACAAGTAATTGCAGTATCTTAGAATTATATTATTGGCATCAGTAAATGACATGTAAGCATGGAATAATAAGGGAATAATGGGAAATAGAAAGCTAGGATCAGAAAATGTTTTCAGATATCTAGATTTTGTGCATGTCACCAGGCCATCATTACGTTTTTTTTTAGCTTAGTTGCCTAATTCAGTTAAACTGAAGGATATCATAATTTTTATTTGTGAGAACCTTTAAAAATACATGATTATATGCTAATTATTATTTGACATAGACTGATCCATAGAAGAAATTTATTTTACTATTTGGTTTTAATGTTACTTGTATGTACATTGAAATTATTTCAGTTTAGTCAGCAGTATTTTAATGATAAATCATCATAGGTTGGCATGAGATCATGCAAGTATTTTGTAGTATTTCGCCTCATAACTGGCTGTTACGTCATGTTGTAGATGAATTTCTTTAAAACTATTTGACACCAGCTTGTTCACAAATATCAATACCATTTTGTCATTGGTGTGTTGCTCGCCAATTATTTGAGGTAAATAACTTTGAGGCACATTTTCTTGCTGGTGTTTTTCAGGGATTCTCTGTGTTAGGGTTTCACAAGTAATTTTGTAATCTTTATGGGAAGATGCTTTCTTCCATAGCGTTACTTGCGTGTTGAACAACATGATAACTTTTGCAAAGTTTTGGAACTGTAGTTGAAATATCTGGTTTGAAAGATTGTGTGTCATTCTGCTGTCCTTTACTGCCAAAGATGTCTGTGGTAGAGTGAGTCTAGTAGGTTACATGGACCCTTTAGCATCTCTGTACATCACCCCAAATAATATTTCTTGTGATTTTAAATGAGCTTTCAAACTTAAACTTCATTCACTCTTGACACCTTGATGTCTTAATGTTGTTGTGCTCACAGAGCAGGATAAATGCTCGATACATTACACATTATTTATATATATATATGCACTTTTTCACATGTGCCTCCGTTTCTCTCGTACTGAGAAATATTAACTGGGGTGGTTTTGCTCATGGAGTTGCTAAATTCTGAAAGCAGGCAAAACTTATACCAAAAGAATGTAATTTAATGTCTCAGTAGTCTGCCATGTCATATAAACGGTGTAGAGTTGTGCAAAGTTTTAGCTGTCAGCTCTAGCTAAAATGATATAATTCTTGTTGCGCCCCATTGTCCGATAACTACCAAACAATTGTTACTGAAAAATAAGACTTTGTGTCCACCAGGAACCTCTTTACAAAAGATGGATTGCGATTGCTTTTATTAAAGTATTATTAGATTTTAACTTTTTCTTATTTTGTTGAAGGGAGAGTATTTTTTCTGTTTCCTTTCATGTACAGCATATAATTCAGAGTGGCAACAGCTAAATATAAAAAAACTTGCGTTTTTAAACAAATGCTGGATTTTGATAATAGCAACAACAATGGCTGCAGTCTCCTAACTCACATTTCTTTATCTTTTGTTAGATAAGAGATCCTCAGTGGGCACAAGGCCTAATAGCTTTTGGTAATATGCATTAATTGAGTATATTTTTTACCTAAATGTTTCTTGTCGTCTAAATGAAATGACTAAACATCCAAATCTGCCTGTGCATTCTTAGAGCATGTTAATCAGGGGAAAAAGAGAATTAAGCATTTTGGTCTTATTCCTGATAGTAGTATGGCTGTTTGTTGTGTCCACAGACATGCTTTAACCCTGTTTTATTTGTTCATATTGACATGGGGGAATGTACACTGTTTGCACCAGGCTGAAATTACTTTCCGTGCTTTCTCTTCAGTCTGTCTGTAGGTGTATGTGTGCTGGAGATCACAGCCTTAATGTCCTTTTCAAAACAAGCATGCAATTTGCTCATGTCAAACCAGGGTCAAACAGAATTTCAGTTATACGTCAGCAATAAGCGTTCAAGCCCATTTCCCCAGGGAGGAAATAGAATTTATACTTGAAGAAACATGACTATATGTGAGTCTGAGAGACGGCTCAGCTAGAGCAACTGTAATGCTTTAATTATGTTTAGTTCCCAAGTTGTGATAGTCAACAAATCAGCTATGTAGCTGACACAGTGAATAGAATGGTAAGTGTACATTTTCCACAACTCCTTCATGATTAACTATTTCCTGAAATACTGGGAGCTTCCTTAAGATGTAATGATGGTGGAAGCAGAGGTGATAATCACAGGCTTGATCCAGTGTCAAAGTTTAAAAGAAGTTTTTTTTTAATGGTAAGTATTTCATTAGTTACATGTCTGAGTATTTAATTGACTGTTTGACTGTGGTTTGACTGTGACCCCTTTCATTTCCATCCTGTATTGGCTACACAATTTAATGGTACTATGAACGATAAGATTCCATAATGAACTTAAGTTCAGCAATATGGCATATTTTAATATGGCAAAATATTTGTTAGCCTGATATATGGATGTAATTTGACCACTGAAAAAAAAATCAGTCATGTCCATTCGCACTTGTACTGGATGTTATAGTCCCTTTAAATAATAGTGTGACAGAGAACCGTTGAGTTTGACTACTGTGTTGTGTAAAATACTATTGTCGGCTGATCTGTGTTTATGTGTAGCCATGACCCGTGTAAAACACAAACCTTTTTACAGCAAAAACATTTCCAGTTTCACCATGCCTTTTTGAATCTTTGAACCATGTAAAATAATCTGTACTCTTTGACCTGCCTGTAAGTAAGGCCTTTTCAGAGCAGATACCAGTTCTAATTAACCCTGCAAAGCAAAATCTTGTCAACAAGGCTTAATAGACTTGACTTAAATAGTAAACTACCAAATTTCAAATGACTTTCTGTAACAGAACTGTTGCCATTTCATCTGATGAATTTAACATTTCTGTTAAGAGGTGTTTAAAATTGGGTAATAATGTAATCAGGGTCAGTGGACCATGGTTGACAGTGTAATTGACTGTTGCTACAGCCATTTCTAATTAAGATAAAGAGGTTGCTTTTCCAGTGGCTTGCATGCTGGACTTTTTCAATTCAATTTTTAGTACAAAATATTGCACTTTCACTCACTGGCATTATGTTTACTAGACCATAAAGGGATGTGCCACATTACATTGACATGATGCGTGCCTGTCTCTTCGTAGTTTTGTGTTTTGATCTACAGCTTGTCCTTTCTGTGTCTTCTACTCCTGTATTCATTTCCTGAAAACTTTTGCACTGTTTTAATGCTATGTGTCACAGTGGTTTAAAGTTTTCAGTGTTTTTAGCTCTGTACCGTATATATCTACCAGTTGGTTGTGAGGAAAAAACATGTACTTGAAGTAGCTAAATGACAAACAGGGTTTTTTTCTGTAGTTGCGAGAAGTGGCTAAAACAGTGGGGTAAAGTGACTTTGCAGTTGATTTTTAGTCTCGGTCTTAAAATAAAACTATAAATGACCCAATAAAAAGCTACTGGATTTTAAAAAGCTTACATTTATAAAACCTCGGAAAGCCAGTGAAAGGGACTATGCTAGCCTTTTAGAAAACATCTTTTGAGTACAACATGTAATGTTTTCATTCCACACATATTTTACCAGTTTACCAATAAATTTCATAATTTTTGCAAAACAGACAAGACGCTACACAGTGCAGAACTGATCATGTTAGGCCAGATGCACTTTAGAAGACTATAGGCTCAGTTAAGCGCTGCACAATTAAAGGATGAGTCTTGTTGAACCCAGCAAAGCTTTGCCTTTTTAGATCAGCGTTTAGACAATTGTGTAACAAAAATGTTCATCTTCACTGTCCCGAGTCTTTAAATATGTTTTTATATATGGATGTCAATTCTTGCCTGTCTAAAGTGAAAGCATTTGATCTATGAATTTTCTTCACTTGCATATAAGCAATTTAAAATCCATGTTTCACCAGCAGGGATGAATTGCATTTAGGCTTAGACTCAACTAATATGGTTATATTTTCTGGTGTGTGTACATATTTCAAATTTGCTTCTTGGATATTTCCTATTCAAGTTTGCATGACGTTTCTCTGTCTGTGCTGGGGTTGGGAGCAATAGACCTCCAGCTGAGAATTAAAAGAATAACACGTTCTGCCATTTATATGCCTTGTTTCAGAGACCTTTAAGTTTTCCTGAGCTTTCGCCCCTTGTCATTATAAAATGTTCAGTAAGTGAACTGCAAGCTTGAGACTCAGTGATGGTGAATTGAACCCAGCCCTGGTGTGCACTATGTATGTGTAGGGGGGGGGGAAGGGGGATCACTGTTGGGCTGCCTCGAAACCAAACTCCACCCTTCATTTTGACACCTTTCAGCTAACGAGGATCAAGGATGAATGGAAGGAAAAGGAGGAATTTCAGTGCGCCACCACCTCCCCGCCCTGCATGACCGGACAGGACTACAACCACCACCTCTTCCTCCACCCCACCTCTCAGTCTCCACCCATGCTTCTCTCTGTCTGTTCATCTTGTCTGCCTGACTAAGAGCAGTGGATGGAAGACCCTGACCTGTGTAAGGTTATGTTATCCAAACACCTTCTATACTCATGGTAACTAAAGATGAAAGAAAAGAAACTTTCCAAACAGCTCTTTTATTTTTATGATGTTTTATTTGACATGAAGATGACTATGTGCGATGCTTTTTTGCAAAGAAACAATAAAATGGCCCACCAATCCCCCAACTAGAGGACACAAACATTACATCCTTTTTTTTTTTTTTTGTCTCGCAGTACTGTGTACGTTCAGTTTAGAGATCAGTTTTTATAGGCTACATATTTGATGTTTTCTCCCTACCCCTCCCTCATTCTCAATTATTCTTTTCATGGTTAATATGTTTGTAAATGTCTCTGCTTTTGATTAAAAACTAGATGGTGTTGTAATAAAAAATGTTTACTGAGGTACTCAATGCATTTGGTGAATTCCTCTACATGTTTGGCTCATTTATATTAAATGTATATTTTGGACTTCAAACTGTTTTTTCATATTGAATTTGTCTACATTTAGATTATATTTTTTAGCTGTACTAGCAAGTGGCTTTATGTTTTAGAAAATAGATCCTTGTCGTTTATTCCCTTTTTGTTTTTTATTTTTCTTCAAATGGATAAAACTTTTTACAAGGTAAGCCATTAGATGAATGTACTTTTTTACGATGTGCATTGATTGGTGGATGGAAAAATATGTAGACTTTGAACAAGTTGAAGGTCTAGCTGTAGTGCTTTGCAAAATTTTGGGGAGCTCTGGACCCATACACCGTAAACCATAATGCTATTCACAAAGTGTTTTCTGTTTGTGTGTAATAGCATTGAGTAGCCAATCCAAATTTTCTTTGAAGTCTTTGTTTTGTTGTTGTGAAAGGTATTAATTCTTACACTTAGAAATTCAGGTTCATTCAAGCAGCCATTGTAGTTACAACTAACATGGAGCTGGTCAACCTTCAAAGATCGATTAATCCCATTGTCGAAAGTTTGCCATTTCAAGTAAGTGATTTTTTTTTTTTTTTTTTTGCTCCTATGTTCCACAACTAACATTTTTATGTATGTTTATTTTTAACACCACCCTGTGACACCATAGCTAAAATTCATATGTAATTTAATGTTTGTTAAATGTGGAATGTGCACCTTAACACTAATGTTATCGTGTGCAGTGGAACACATCTTTTCTCTTTTATTCCACCACCCATCATGTTCATATCTTGGTTTTTTGTTGAAATAGTGTCAACAGTTTGTGATACTGAGCTTTTAGTTTGTAATAATTTCAGATGGTCAATTTGGCTAATAAGCACTGAGTAACGTGTGTGTTTTTACTGTCCCCAATCAAAATTTCAAAATATATTGGGCCTTAGGTGTCCTAATATTTGACCTTGATTGATTGGGGCATACCAGTTCTTAAATTTCACTGAATAAAAATGGGTAAACCGAGGTTCATGGTGCTGTATCTGTTTGGTCAGGGGGTGCTGTGGTTTGTTCCAGTTGTACTCCAAAACAAAGGAAAATGGTTAAATTGGTAAATGGTTGAATGAAACAAAACACAAAATCACTGATAAACAAGTTAGGTAATACAACTGTTGAGATGGTCCCCTCTAGTCTTTATATCTAATGACCCTATTCTGTGTTGTGTGTGTGTGTG
>NC_060165.1:13736181-13740460 GCF_021292245.1 Micropterus dolomieu | reverse complement strand
TTTTTTTTTTTTTTTTTTTGCTCCTATGTTCCACAACTAACATTTTTATGTATGTTTATTTTTAACACCACCCTGTGACACCATAGCTAAAATTCATATGTAATTTAATGTTTGTTAAATGTGGAATGTGCACCTTAACACTAATGTTATCGTGTGCAGTGGAACACATCTTTTCTCTTTTATTCCACCACCCATCATGTTCATATCTTGGTTTTTTGTTGAAATAGTGTCAACAGTTTGTGATACTGAGCTTTTAGTTTGTAATAATTTCAGATGGTCAATTTGGCTAATAAGCACTGAGTAACGTGTGTGTTTTTACTGTCCCCAATCAAAATTTCAAAATATATTGGGCCTTAGGTGTCCTAATATTTGACCTTGATTGATTGGGGCATACCAGTTCTTAAATTTCACTGAATAAAAATGGGTAAACCGAGGTTCATGGTGCTGTATCTGTTTGGTCAGGGGGTGCTGTGGTTTGTTCCAGTTGTACTCCAAAACAAAGGAAAATGGTTAAATTGGTAAATGGTTGAATGAAACAAAACACAAAATCACTGATAAACAAGTTAGGTAATACAACTGTTGAGATGGTCCCCTCTAGTCTTTATATCTAATGACCCTATTCTGTGTTGTGTGTGTGTGTGCTTTTTTTTGTGTGTGTTATTGGAGATTATTGGTTTATTTGTCAAGGTGAAACAAGGTTTGTTTTTTAAAATCCATCATGTTGCGTCCAATCCATGGCCATCCCCTGAAATATTTGATCTCCCAAGTTTGATGATTGTGAAAATTGTGGACCTTAATTGCCATCTAGTCATTGTTATGGCTTCAGGAATCACTCTGAACTCCGATGAAAAGGTGGTGTTCAGACTGTAACAGCATCCCAAACATTTTTTTAAGCCCTCACAATGCTTGTGAAATTTCCTAACAGTACACTTAAAAAATAAAATAAATGTATAATAAAATGGTGTATAATCAAGAATGTTAATCCCCTTTGCTCCTATAACCCTGCAAAAGAGAAATGAAACCAATTGTAAGTTGGGTTTTGGTGCTGGCAAACAATGTGAAAACATGAGAAATTTTGCACCTAAGGGGAAAAATCATTATGCCAGTTCTCTTGAATAATTCCTGAAAAATGTCAATGCCTATGCGCCAGTTTTTTATTATTTTCACTGACTGGGCCTCTCGGTACTGTAAGTGTGTTCAGATCATGCATGATTGACATCTCTTGCCCTCTTCTGTTGCAGCTATAGGGACTTGATACTTTACAACTTGATGAATCTTTCAGGTACATTGACTCCTCCCAATGTCATTCTAAGCAGAGGCCTAATCAGCCATAATAAGAAGGTCTGTGTTAAGGGCTTTCATTAAAAATACTCAGGTGTCAACTTTGTAGATTTCATGTGCTAACTTCTGGCCACAGCGCTGAAGGTAAGTGTTTTCAGGTCACTGCAGAAGAAAAAAGCTCCAGTCTAGAGGAAGTCTGCGGCATCAAGCCAGGCCAACTCCACCTAACACAAGCAGTTGGAAAGTATCTTGTTTGTGTGTTTTCAGTATTTGACTTACATGCTGTAATAGTAGGATGATTCTCAGTGGTCATCTTAAGCTACCTTTTCATTGTAACACAATATGAAATGTTTAAACATTTAGTTGTGTGTGACGGAAAACTGGGGTAAGCAACTCAATAGATAAATGGTAATTTACAGTTGATGTTTCTTTCTGTAAATGTAATTGATTGTACAGCTATGCAGACCTGCCACTGAAAAGCAGAACTTATCCTCAGGGCTACATGACTTTAAGAAGTTGTTTTACAACAGTTAAGCACTTAACTATTAATTGTCAAGGTTATGGATATCTATTATTAAGGGCTCTGGGGGTTAAAGGTTAATGGCGGTCAATTCTAGTTCATCCTACAATACCACCAGCAATGTCTTGTTCTAATTACATATTTCCTGTCACGGGAAAAGGCACATTGCAGCCAAAACAAATAAATGGTCATTGGTCTCAAAAAATAAAAGATTTCTAAATTCAGTTTGGGTTTGTGACTTTAATTTGTACATGATGCATCTAATTAGTCGCAATGGTGGAATGGACTATCAAGTACTTAAAGACAGTCAATACAAATGAGATTGTAATATTCATGTGGTACCCTGAACAGAAAAACGTTTCTCAAAATTCTCCCTACTGTTAGTTTTGAGGTTGAAGTGATAAAAAAATATAAAATGGAAAGGCTGGGATTAATTGCGAATGTATTTTACGTAAAATTCACTCAGCCAAAAACTTGCATGATTTAAGAGTGTTAAAATGACGTAAGATCTTACCTAATTGAAAGCCATTATCTACAATTTAAGTAGACTCCGCTGTATTTAAGTTTCAACATTGGAACGTCCATAAGCGATTTAAGTGAAATATGGTTATATATGGTATATCGCCATTTTTCATCAATTGTGACCTCAGGTAAATGAGACCTCAGCCTCACGGGTACAGGACGTCGTGAGTTTGTTAGTAATTTGGTTAATTTATTTTGCAGTGTTAATAAACTGTAACAAACGATAGAATGCCGTTTCCAGTGCGTATGAGAGAGAAAACAAGGCGTATATATATTTTTTATTTTATGTTATTGATAGATGCAACATATTTGTTCGACGTTATAGTCGCCATCAGCCGGAACTTTAATGCCTCAATTGTCGTTCTTCTACCGTACAACTTAACACGTTACACTTGTCACTTCCGGCGCTTGTTTGGCTGGCAGTTTGAAATGAGACCGCTGGCTCCATAAAGAATACTTGAACTGCTTAAATGGCAGGTTTATTTAATGTGGATACACGCTGTGGAACAAGAAGAGTCCTCTAGAGTGTACTGCAGGCTCTACTTCTCTGTCTTGCTACCGTACTATGTTCAAAAAGATGACTGAATTTGGTCCAGATTCCGGGGGGCGAGTTAAGGTAACGTAACGTTACGCTACAACCGTCTGGGCAAATGAAAACATTACCTCGTACGTCTTTTAGGAAGTTTGATGATTAAAGAAGAAGTATTAAAATAATCATCAGAACTGGTTCACGTATCGCTACCCATAGTTTCTATGTTACTGTTTTTGTTATCTTGTATTTGTGGATATTATAACGAGCGCGTTCAGATATGTTTTCCCTCTGTGATGTGCAGGGAGTAACCATTGTGAAGCCCATCGTATTTGGTAACGTTGCCCGCTACTTTGGGAAAAAGAGAGAGGAGGATGGACACACACATCAGTGGTCTGTCTATGTGAAGCCTTACAGGAATGAGGTTGGACATCCGGATCACATCACCATCACTGACAAACTAATTGGTTGAAAAGATAATTACCAACCACTTCTACTGCCAGGTTGAAGGTGTCTATATATAAATGTATAATATTATTCTTCCAGGACATGTCTGCCTATGTGAAGAAGATCCAGTTCAAGCTACACGAGAGCTATGGTAACCCACTGAGAGGTGAGCAGACCTTTACAGAACATGTATGAAAATATGACAAATGCAAGAAGAACGTGATTAATTTTATAAGCATATAGCCAGTGTGTAGTGGCTTTATTGTCAGTCTTAACTCGCTGTTTCTCTTCCTTCCAGTGGTGACAAAGCCTCCATATGAGATTACGGAGACGGGATGGGGGGAGTTTGAGATCATCATCAAGATCTTCTTCATTGACCCCAATGAGAGACCTGTGAGAATGTGTCCTGGCTCCATACTAAATGCTAAAACTATCTTAACACTAAATACTCCTGATGATGATGATAATTAATATTAAATAGATAGGAATGTTGAACTTTAACTCCCTGTGCTTATCCAACGAAGGTTAAAATCAAGGGCAACTGGACTTGGTTGAAGATACTGGAAGACGTTTCGTCCCTCATCCAAAAGGACTTCTTCAGTTCTGACTGACTGGCAGGGAAACTCAGCTATTTAACCTCCGTGGGGTCGTTGGCCCGGGTCATCGATACCGCTGATTCGTTAGTGTTCCTTGTTGCTGTGACGACAGTCGTTACAGTCGTTAAGACTACCTGTGGCCAAGACTGAACGACCATCGTTGGTATCTTCACCTGAGGCCAATAGGTTACGTTTGTTGAGTTTCCTGGGAAGTGATGAAAGGACAGCATTGTAAGTGGGGGATAAGTGGTGGCGTAGACCCCCTCCCCTGTTCAATGACGGCTTCTCAACCCTGGTGTAGATGGCTTCCTTGACACCTCTTTCAAACCATCCATCTTCTCTGTCTAAAATGTGCACCTGGTGGTCCTCAAACGAGTGTCCTCT
>NC_060165.1:13733415-13736081 GCF_021292245.1 Micropterus dolomieu | reverse complement strand
AGGGTCGAGAAGCCGTCATTGAACAGGGGAGGGGGTCTACGCCACCACTTATCCCCCACTTACAATGCTGTCCTTTCATCACTTCCCAGGAAACTCAACAAACGTAACCTATTGGCCTCAGGTGAAGATACCAACGATGGTCGTTCAGTCTTGGCCACAGGTAGTCTTAACGACTGTCGTCACAGCAACAAGGAACACTAACGAACCAGCGGTATCGATGACCCGGGATAACGACCCCACTGAGGTTAAATAGCTGAGTTTCCCTGCCAGTCAGTCAGAACTGAAGAAGTCCTTTTGGATGAGGGACGAAACGTCTTCCAGTATCTTCAACCAAGTCCAGTTGCCCTTGATTTTAACCTTCGTTGGATAACTATGACCTGGATGACTGAGAATCTTCATAGACATCTCCCTGTGCTTATCTTGATTTGTGCTTGTGTGTGTGTGTGTGTGTGTGTGTGTGTGTGTGTGTCGTAGGTCACTCTATACCATCTGTTGAAGCTGTTCCAGTCAGACTCCAGTGCCATGCCTAAGAAAACAGTTGTTTCTGAATTCTATGATGAAATGGTACGCCTGCTTTCATGCTGTAGCTTATGAACACAGTTACTATACTGCATCAATTTCTGTTGCTTTACTGTGAAAATGGTAGTTTCTACTAATATTTCATCTCATCACTATAAATGGTAAATGAAATAAATCGCATATCGTTTCCAAAGTTGATGGACTTTTTTGAACTTATATCACCACATGGGATCCATATTTTCCTGTAATAGATGAAATTGGGGGGTTTGGCTGTAAATTGAGAGTTGTGTGAGAGTGAGCCCGATGCACTTGACGTCTACTTTTCAGATCTTCCAGGATCCTACAGCCATGATGCAGCAGCTGCTGACTACATCAAGACAGCTCACCCTGGGAGCATACAAGCATGAGACAGAGTGTATGTACACACAATTAACATAGAAAAACAAGACACAAGTATGTGTATATATACAGACTAGTTTTGTCGCATTGCCCCAATTTTGACTTTTAACGTCAGTGCCCTGCACAAGGGAAAAATCTAGTTGGTGCCTTATACCATGCCTTGGTACCTAGTGTGAGTCGGCGACATATTGTTAATGTGTTTGTGCCTGCCTGTGTCTGCAGTTATTGAGCTGGAGCAGAGAACCAAGGAGAAAATGGAAACCGCAAAGAAGAGAACCAGCCAGGAGATCACAGAGCTGAAAGACAAACTAAAAGCCAGCAGAGAGAACATCAACCACCTGAAGGCAGAGATCAGGAAACTGGAGGAGGACGGAGACCACAAGGAGCACTGAGAAATGGACAATGTTGGGAGTGTTGTCAGCTGTCTTGCTTGTGGCTGAAACAAGCATTTTGTGATTGGTTCTTTACATATCTGTCACTTATATTTTTTCGGCCATAACAATGCTGGATCAGCTGGCTGTATTTTTGTTTTTGCAACACTGGGTTTGTCCAGTCATCTCGATGTAATTGATGCTGTGTTGAAGCAAGGTTTTTCTATACATCTACAAGAAGTCAACCTGAGTTGAGGTCTGATCAGACAGATTCAGTGAAGCATCCCCATAGTGTTCATACATACCTAATGAGATATCCACATTAGTTTGGACAGTTTTGAATGTGAATAGCTCCGTTGTTTTTTACTGATCTTACCGTTTTCCATATAAAGTAAATGTGTTAACAGTATTGCTTGTATATGTTTGTTCTGTTGTAACCTTTTGGGTTTGATATGGGTTGAGTCATAAAACATTTAAATCTGTTTAACACTGGACTATGTGCCAGGTAGCAGGTTAAACCCTGACTTTCATATCATGTGCAATAGAGTTCGACCTGCCTAATCCTGATCCTGTCTAGGTGTAACTTTACCTATTCACACTGACCGTCCCCGTGTACAAATGATGGATCACTAGCCAGGTGTGAAATGGTTTAAACAAGTAGATTGGGAGCTTAGGAGGGGTTGGTAGCCTGTCAGCAGTTGATTGGATGCTTGGTTTTTTGTTAATGTACCCATGACGTTTTTCCCCTCAGAAATGAAAAAAATGATTCAAGTGAGTCCTTAAGAGTTATTCTTTAAAGATTGCCAAGATTGGGTGTACTTTATATTCTATTGAGCAACACCAGAATATATACAGTGGGTACGGAAAGTATTCAGACCCCTTTAAATTTTTCACTCTTTGTTTCATTGCAGCCATTTTCCAAAAATCAAAAAAGTTCATTTTATTTCTCAGTAATGTACACTCAGCACCCCATCTTGATAGAAAAAAAACAGAAATGTAGAAATTTTTGCTAATTTATTAAAAAAGAAAAACTGAAATATCACATGGTCATAAGTATTCAGACCCTTTGCCGTGACACTCATATTTAACTCAGGTGCTGTCTATTTCTTCTGATCATCCTTGAGATGGTTCTACACCTTCATTTGAGTCCAGCTGTGTTTGATTATACTGATTGGACTTGATTAGGAAAGCCACACACCTGTCTATATAAGACCTTACAGCTCACAGTGCATGTCAGAGCAAATGAGAATCATGAGGTCAAAGGAACTGCCTGAAGAGCTCAGAGACAGAATTGTGGCAAGGCACAGATCTGGCCAAGGTTACAAAAACATTTCTGCTGCACTTAAGGTTCCTAAGAGCACAGTGGCCTCCATAATC
>NC_060165.1:13726018-13733315 GCF_021292245.1 Micropterus dolomieu | reverse complement strand
GCCGAAGGTTTACCTTCCAACAAGACAATGACCCTAAGCACACCGCTAAAATAACGAAGGAGTGGCTTCACAACAACTCCGTGGCTGTTCTTGAATGGCCCAGCCAGAGCCCTGACTTAAACCCAATTGAGCATCTCTGGAGAGACCTGAAAATGGCTGTCCACCAACGTTTACCATCCAACCTGACAGAACTGGAGAGGATCTGCAAGGAGGAATGGCAGAGGATACCCAAATCCAGATGTGAAAAACTTGTTGCATCTTTCCCAAAACGACTCATGGCTGTATTAGATCAAAAGGGTGCTTCTACTAAATACTGAGCAAAGGGTCTGAATACTTATGTCCATGTGATATTTCAGTTTTTCTTTTTCAATAAATTTGCAAAAATTTCTACATTTCTGTTTTTTTCTGTCAAGATGGGGTGCTGAGTGTACATTACTGAGAAATAAAATGAACTTTTTTGATTTTTGGAAAATGGCTGCAATGAAACAGAGTGAAAAATTTAAAGGGGTCTGAATACTTTCCGTACCCACTGTACATATAAGCAGTGTTGGGTATCGTGTAACTCAGTAACGTAACAAGTGACGTACATACTTACTCACTCAGTAATAATTTAAAAGGAGTAATAAGTAACTAGTAACTTACTACAATTTCAGAGTAACTTGCCCAGCACCGGGTATAAGGTCATTGGAAGCGCCTCCCTGACTTCAGCAGAGATAAGAGTCCTCCTGGTGTAAATGGCTCGGTGCTGTTTCCAAACTGGGCAGTGATGCTGGCTGTTAGGATGTTCTCTATGGGGCAAGTATAAAAAGTCTTTAGCACCTTGAGGGGAAGTCTGAAGTCTCTTAGGCGTCTAAGGAGTTTACTCTCAGGTCTTCAAGCTTCATGACAAGTCTGGAGGGGATGATTGTGTAAAACACTGAGCTGTAGGCCACAAACAGTATTTTAACCCCTTAACGGTATGTGTAGGTATGATGCAAATTAGTGACAACAGGCATAAACGAGAAACCAGGACTTGCAAAAGGTTCCCACTGGACCAGAGCAGCGTGGATGAGATGGTTTATGGCTTTGCCAGTGGATCTGCTAGTAGCTATTAATTAACACTATTAATTGGTAAAGGCTCAGCTACATTGAGTTTTTCTGTTGCAGGAAACGAAACTGTTGCAACTTGCACGAAACGAAAACAAAGTTACACAAGTGGTGCACCAGCTTAAAGTGTCGTTCTTATCAGAGACACGGAGGCTACTACTGTTTAGTGGCTAAACTATGGCAGAGGGACTGTGAAGCTTTATTTGCACCAAAGAAATGGCAGAAGTCGGCAGTGTGGAAGAATTTCAGGTACACCAAGACTGACCAGGGTGTTATTTAAGAGGTGACGGATCACCTGTTCAAACTTGCCATTAAAATTTTGCAAATATCTACATGAAATTTGATGCTGCACCTTCGGGATCACCGCCCAGCTTTGCACGCCCAAGTAAAGGTACTACATAATAACTGAGTTAAAGAAAGTTTTGAATTAAATATAATCCTGTCACTTACAATTGATGCTGTGGCAGTAAGAGTCGAGCTTTCAGTGCAACGTAAACTAACAAAGCACGTGTAACCTTTCCGACACACCGCAACAACAGCACCGCTGCGCTACGAAGCCCATTATTTTCAAAGCTTTCGCTGCACCAATGCAATTTGTTGCTGCGTCAAGCAATGTGTTCAGGGATTCTATTATGCAGTATATAGAGTAGTTGAATACTTCATAGAAATATGAGTTAAGGAATCACAGATTGAATTACTTTGGTTTCTTATTTTACAGTTAAAATTGTCCATAGAGTAAAACCAGATCAGTAAACATTCCATAAAAATCCTGTTTAATGTGTTATCTCTATGTGTTAGGCAGTTAATTGTTCTTTAAATAGGCTAGTAGACCTTTTCCTTACAAACAAAAATACAGCTTTTATTTGTAGGAGTGCAGTGACGGGGAGGAACAAAACAGTCACTGGGAACGAGCCTACTCAAGATTACATCATGAAGCATAAATATTTTCCTTTAAAATTTTTCTAACAATTCAAATTGAAATATACAATATGAGTCTGTATAGAGTTGTGTAATTATTTATTAACCATACTATTTCACAAGTTTGGTATTATTCTTGTTACAAACAAATAGGGTAATTATTCTTTAAATATCCCCCTTTTTAACAACCGATTTGACCAGTGTCATATTTATGTGCAAAAATGGTGAGGCACCAACCATTTTAAAACATAGATACCAGTAAAACTACAATACTCTCCCTTGCTACTGTGTTTTTTGCTGTCAAACAGCATGACTCCACAAAACACTTGACATTAGAGCGAGAGAGAGAGAGGATTGACACGAGTTCCAGTACCACTGTCACAAACCTAAATTAAGAATTCATTATTTAAGTTGACACAACCAAGCTCAGAACAAAAGAGCCTACAGGGTCATAAGCAAACAGCAGTGAGCTCAACACCACTGAAGTCAACAACGTACAGACAACGTTTTACGGATCCAGAGCCTTTCTACAGCTGTTGGGCAGCGATGTTTACCCTTCCAAGTAACGTTGAGCCCAGTTTCACAGCATCATCCAGATGACTCCCCCTGTTCTCATGTTTTGCAATGCTTTCAGAAAGATGAAGATGAAAACAAGCACAGGACGGTCTCCCTCCAAGCATAACGTTAACAGCCGGTCACCCACGGCGCTGTCAGGGGCTCCCGTGTTGTAAAATTAATTAATGCATAATAATCGTGATAATCGTGAAACCGTGATTATTCCTCAGACTATAATGGTGCCAACAAAATCTGTAATCGTTGCATCCATAGTGATGAAGTCTTTGAAGAGTCTCTAAAGTACTTCATCAGCACGGAGGTAAAAGCTACCAGCTGATTTAGGTAGCTGAAATGTTGGTGACTTTTGGTCAGAGGTGCTCACAAGTCTTTGAGCTAGAGTCCAAGTCAAGTCTCAAGTCACTCGTAGTTATAATGAATGTTATATCACCTGCTGCATTCAAACCAGGATGTTTATATAACTGCATTGTGCAGATGTTCACTCTCTTCCCTTCTGACCATTCTAAAGCTGCTATAATAGCTTGTAGTTCGGCTAGTTGTGCCGATTCTTTTCCTACCACTATCCCTGTGATAACTTCTTCAAGTCCTGTTTCTCTCTGTCTCACCACTTCATTTGCCGCTTTCAGTCCCTCTGTAGGATGCCTGTAGCAACACCCATCTGTGAACAGCGTTTCCTCTGGGTCTTTCAACGGAGTTGCTTGCAGATCTTCTCTGACCTTCACATCTTTCTGCACTCTTTCCTCACACCTATGCGGTTTTCCCACTCCCATGTTGTCTGCCATGTTGATGCCTTCATGTATAAATGTTATGTTGGGTGCTTTTAAAATCTTCTCCAGTCTAATTTGCCTGAGTGACGTCATGGTGAATGCTGTTGAACTAACAAATGCTACAATGCTGTGTGTTGTGAGTACGGTCACTGGATGACCCATCACTATGTGTGATGTTTTCTGCAATTTTTTTGCCACTCCTGCTGCATGAAAAATGGTAACTGGTAGTCAGGTATTGCCAGGGCAGCAGTACTGGTTAGGGCCTGTTTCGGCTTCAGTGGACCAATTCAATCGGGCAGAGAGATTTCTCACTAACCAGGGCCCGGAGAGGGTGTTAGTTATGATATATGATGCCACAAACTGCCTGCTGTACCCTGTCAAGCCCAGGAAAGACAACATGTCTTTCACAATGAGGGGTTTGGGATGGTGCAAAATAGATGACAGGTGTGGGGGTGACATCCCTGTACCTTGTCTGGAAATGACTCTTCCCAGAAATGAAACTTGCTGCCTACAAAACTGCAATTTGGATCTGGAGACTTTAAAACCACAAGCCAAGAGCCTAGAGAGCACGGAATGAGTCGCAGTCAGGCAGGAATCAGAGTCTGGAGCAGCCAATAATATGTCATCTACATACTGTATCAAAACTGATCCATGAGGGAGCTCAAGATCTGATAGCTGCTGTTTCAAAATCTGGTTAAATAGACCAGGAGAAAGTATGAAACCCTGTGGCACTCGAGTGTAACGAAACAGAGTACCCTGCAAGGTAAAAGAGAAAATGTCTCTGAGATGGTCAGCCAGTGGCAGACAGAAGAATGCATTGGCCAAGTCACTGGTGTTGTTGGTGACAGAACAATCCTACGTAAATCATGAGCCATGCGATATTTGCCGGTGTTCTGCTTCTCTACTGGCAAGATAGGTGTGTTCCACTGTGACTGAGATTCCTCCAACACCCCTGCTGCTAACAGTCCCTCAATGGTGTCTAAGCACTTGGAGTCGATATCTGACTGGGTTTCCACCCAGTTACCCTATGTTTGAGCTTCCTGTTCTACAATTCCCTGTCCTCCTATCGCACTACTCCTAATCACCACACTGGCTTCCCGCGCCTCCTGTATAAGACCCCTAGCTTCCTCTATTTGTTCCTCGATTCCTCTCAATCCATCCTTCACTTCCTGTTTCAGCTGTTCCCTCAACTGTGCATATTCTCTCTTTTCAAGATCCTCTACCTTCAAGAGTCCATCTTGTACCCTTAGCATTGGCATTTGATTAGATAGATATGGTGGTGGTGACACTGCAGCTTGTGTTAAATCAGGATTAAGTGGTGCTATGGGAGGTGGAGTTATGGGGGTGCATGTGTGTGGTCTCCCCTCTGCCTTTTTTCTCTATTGCCTGCCTGCCTTTGTTCACTGCCCCTGCCAATGCAGCTATAGTCGTGTTATGCAAATCTATTCTACGAGTTTCTAACTCCTCCTGTCTCTCCGCTGCCGACTACCCTAACCTATCGCACCGACACTGCTCTCAATATCTCTAAAAATCCACGAAACTCCTATTACTCCTTTATGCACAATGTACATTTACTTTCACACTGAAAACATTCAACAATCATACACAGCAATATCATAAACACAGAAGTACATTCACTCCACACTGCAGATTTATATCACAAACACTTTATCACGTTCAACAATGTAAATGAATCGTTTTTCACTAATCGGCTGCACCAATTTTATTTATGGAGACTTGTCTCCAAGGGCCTCTCACCCTAACTTATTTATGGGGATAGTTACCCACAAAGGACTTTCACCTATTTTTTAGGAGGGCTGTTTTTACCTCCAGGGCCTTCCACCCAATTTATTTATGAGGACTATTTTTTACCTCAAGGGCCTTGCACCCAATTCTTTAGGAGGGCTATTTTCACCTCCAGGGCCTTGCACCCCCTTTTTTCTTTTTCAGGGGCCTTTCACCACCCGGGACTTTCAACCACTTGTATTTATTTTAGCTTTATTCAATTACTTAATGACTAGGACGCTTCATACAGAATAACAACAGACAAATTTTGAATCTCCAATGACTGGTGAAACAGGAGTCTGCTTACTTTTGACTGGCCAGTCGTTTGTTGTCAACCCAGTAAAGCTATCCGTTGAGGATTTTCTTACTGGACCACCACCTCCTCCGTCTTCAACACGTCGGGGTCACCAAATTGTTGGACCGTGATGTTAAATCACCCTTTTTAAACTATGTGTAGTCCTTGGTCCTGCGTGTTCTTTAATGAAGTAATAGGAGAAGGCGTTTTTGGTCAAAATTAATCAGTTTTATTACAAGTAATTGAATAAAGCTTCCAGAGCTCTGGGTTTTGAGTCTTCCATTCCCTGACCACCAACAAGCTGGCAAGACTACAGGTTGCATCTGAGTACAAGTATCTTGGAATTCTGATTGATTCCACACTCTCCTTCAAACCTCAGGTGAAAAGGGTATGGAACAGGGTCAAATTCAATCTTTCTCATTTTAGATTCATTAGAGATTATATGTCAACAGAGGCGGCTAAAATGTACATGTACTCTGTGGTCATTTCACACATTACTTATTGTCTAACAACTTGGTCACAGGCTAGTGGCACTACACTACTACCATTACAGTCACTGTATAAACACACACTTAAAAAAATCAATACGTTTTCATCATTGCCCAATATTAGCAAAATACAAGTTGTTGAGCTGGAAAAATCGGATTAAATACTGTATATTAACAGCTACCTGAATAGAACCTCTAATGACTGTATAAATGATCTCTCTAAAGTAAAGACTCAAGTAGTATGATAGAGGTATAGTGCTGCAAATTCTCTTACCACCAGTGTACACTGGACTCCTGTGGAATGTATCCCTCCCAGTTCTGACGGGGCTGCCACAATGGATAAAGTGCAATTCTACCCGATGCCCTATGCAATACACATACCAATTTTAATTTGTCTATTCTCATTGGAAAAAAATGACTGATGTGAACCATGCCTCAAACTAGATCAAAGAATTATTGACTTGCATGAAGATGGAAAATGTTACCAAAGTATCTCTAAAAGCCCGGATGTTCGTCACTTAGTAAAACAATTTGTCTATGAATGGAGAAAGTTTAGCACTGTTGCTTCTCTCCCAAGGTGTGGCCGTCCTGCAAAGATGACTGCACGAGCACAGCGCAGAATGCTCAATGGGGTTAAGAAGTATCCTAGAATGTCAACTGGAGACTATAATAATAAAAATATATATACTGAGACCCCGCTCTATTATAGCATATGAATGATAAAACAGGACCCATGACAATAACTTATTTTGTGGATGCGGAAGTATCTAGTCCACTCATCGCCTCCTCTCTATAATTTCTATGTATTTTTTTTGTTTTACCAAACTTCAGCTAAATGTGCAACATGCAACTTCAAATAATTGAGTATATAATAATAATATTCTTTATTTGTAGAGCCCTTTTCAAAAACAAGTTACAAAGTGCTTTAACAAGTGTAAAGACAATAATACCCAAAAGACGATAATACAAAAACAATACAAGATAAAAGCAAGAAAACATTGAAAATACTAAAATACATGGTTTAAGATAAATATAAAATAAGTGAAATAGAGTAAAATAAAAGAGATAAAATAAAATAAGATCGGGAAAGGCTCTCCTATAAAAATATGTTTTAAGAAGGGACTTAAGAGTTCACTGACTCAGCTGACCTGATTTCCTCGGGCAGGCTGTTCCAGAGCCTCGGGGCCCTGACAGCAACAATTCAATTCAATTCAATTCAATTTTATTTATATAGCGCCAAATCACAACAACAGTTATCTCACAGCGCTTTTCATAAAAGAGCAGGTCTAGACCGTACTCTATGATGCTATTTACAGAAGCCCAACAGTTCCCACCAAGAGCAAGCACTAGGCGACAGAGGCAAGGAAAAACTTCCTTTTAAGAGG
>NC_060165.1:13694000-13725918 GCF_021292245.1 Micropterus dolomieu | reverse complement strand
CTGGACCTCAGACTGGGCCGAAGGTTTACCTTCCAACAAGACAATGACCCTAAGCGCACCGCTAAAATAACGAAGGAGTGGCTTCACAACAACTCCGTGGCTGTTCTTGAATGGCCCAGCCAGAGCCCTGACTTAAACCCAATTGAGCATCTCTGGAGAGACCTGAAAATGGCTGTCCACCAACGTTTACCATCCAACCTGACAGAACTGGAGAGGATCTGCAAGGAGGAATGGCAGAGGATACCCAAATCCAGATGTGAAAAACTTGTTGCATCTTTCCCAAAACGACTCATGGCTGTATTAGATCAAAAGGGTGCTTCTACTAAATACTGAGCAAAGGGTCTGAATACTTATGACCATGTGATATTTCAGTTTTTCTTTTTTAATAAATTTGCAAAAATTTCTACATTTCTGTTTTTTTTTCTGTCAAGATTGGGTGCTGAGGGTACATTACTGAGAAATAAAATGAACTTTTTTGATTTTTGGAAAATGGCTGCAATGAAACAAAGTGAAAAATTTAAAGGGGTCTGAATACTTTCCGTACCCACTGTATACAAAACATTTCCGGATTTAAGGGGACACTTACTCAATAAATCAAATAAACTAAAAACTTAATAAATCACCATCTTCATTTACATTTTTGTATATAAAGAGTAATATAAAACATTTAATTAAAGCCAAGATGTGACTTTTCAGAAATCCAAGAGTCCATGAAAGCATCTAGCAGGAAGTTCGAACAAGTTTTGCTGTCGGGACGCAGAACAACTTCCCTTGAGCTGTACACAACTTTGTGTCCTCTGGCTGTTCTGTAATAAAAAATGAAGCTAGTATGGTCATATACAAAGAGTTAGAATGGACACAGTGTTGTGCAGGCCTGTACATTTGTTGCCGTGTTGTAGCGGTAAGTTTAGTAGATACAGTGGGCGTCTGAATGTAGTTTGCCTGCTCGGGTTAAGATCCCTCCAGGTGTTCTTCATCGGGAGGAGTAATTCAAGGTATGTTTACAATGGTAAAGGTTTTGTAGATAGCAAAAAAAAAACCAATAGACAAAGAGTCCTCAGGATCGTAGTAGTCCAGGTTTGCTTGCTTTCTCAGTTATCTAAAACATTTATTAACTCGTTATCTAAGTAGAAATGTGTGCCAACGATGAATTTCTCCTCTGTGATAACGTCAGCCAGTGCCGATGACACATGCAAACATAAACTTACTTTAGCAGTTCATTTATACAATGTAAATTAACGTAACATGGATATTTAGTAGAATGATTCATCTTAGATGAATCAAGGGATAACATTTTTATCTAACTTAGTTGTACATTTCAAATACACAGCATAGGCTACACATTCCTGTGCAAGTAGCTATTTAGGGCTGCCATGACAATGTGGGGGGATGATTAAATAAGCAATTAAATATATATCCGCAAGTTATTATTGGATTTTAAAAACAAAATTATGTGTATCAGACATGGTAGTGGTTGCAAGAATAAGTAAGATACACATTTTATAGATATTTTGTAAGACATGTTTTTATTATTTTACGATACAAAATATTATTTACCCCTTTGTTTCTAATTGAATGCGTTTATAGTTATTTATTAAATTATTTATTTTTGCCTGCAGTCATAGCCATAGACGAGTGTTTGTCGGTCGGTCACGTGATCAGAGGGGTTTTGCACCGACGTCAGAGAAACGGAGCTGGTGCCGACCAGTCTATGAGGCTAACTAATGATCCTCATCGTCCTACTGCATTCAAACTCCCTTTCTTACGTGTTTGAAAGACGTCTTTCCAGCGGCATTTACTGACTTAAGTTCCCACTCGCCAGCGTCCTATAACAGAGACGATGTAGGAATGTAAACTGTGTTGGAAATGCTCAGGGGACCGTATAGCGTATGTTAACGTCACCCAGCTCGCATAAAGACAGTAAGTGATACGGCTCACGTAAATGCAACGAGCATGTCTCCGCGCTAAAGAAAACAACTGGTGGTGTTCTGTTGCGTTCAAGTTTTCAGGTAAGTTGGCTGAAAATAGTAACAACAACAGCAATGTTTTGTAACCCGTAATGACGCGTGTGGTAGTCTGCAGTGAGTGTATGGTGGCCTTATTGTACCCATTTAATCTGTTTAGCGCTATCACTACTATGTTCCCCAAGGGACGCATTTTGCGGGGCAAATGTTCTGTGTAAGTATACTATAACGCTGGCTTCTTATTTCTTGTATTTGGCGAAGAAGTTCATAATATAGCCTGTGCTGCTGCCAGTTTGTCGTTAATCAGTATTGTTGATGCTGTCTTTCCTGTCTGTGTCAACATCTGCTCACACATTTTGAACAGGAACTAGTTGAAAATGTCTAAAGATGTTAAGACTCTAGTTAGCATGTTTTTGCTGACAGTATCACAGTGACTAGACTAATTCATGTTTATACTTGTGTGTCTTGTACTGTCATGATAATAGAATTTGTTTCCTCATCGTTAGTGACATTGTTTTTCTTCAAATAACTTGGATACACTGATAACTTAATAGGAGGAGTTTAATTTAACTAACGTTACACTGCAGAGAGAAATAGGGCAAACTGAGAATCCAGGTTGTGTTTGTTGCTTACATGTGCAAATCAGGCACACTGGCTTGCTATGAAGATCTTTGGTTGTTGTGCACAGAGCTCCATTGTTCTGGTTTCTGTGTGTAGTGTGCAGTCCATTCAAGAGGCTGAGTGCCTCATCAGCACGCCATAGCTTTAATGCATGGGGTTCCCCAAAGAAGGCAAGTGCACTATGGGACACTCGTTGCATTATTGCAGTGGTCCTAGCATGACAGAGGACCCATTTGCTGACCTCTCATCAATTTCATGCTGTGAAGGGACCACGATATACCAATCTCTAAAGTCAATATCGGAAGGCCTCCATCAATACACATCTGCATTTTCTCATGAAGTATAAGTGCATGATGGAAACATTTATGAGTGGGTAGTACTTAGTAAGGGTGTGTACTGCACTGTGATTGCTGTGGATATCAGCAGGATAAGGAAGGGCTGTGATTAGGCTTGCTGGCTTTGGAGTGTGTAGGTGCTAACATTCATTTATGTGCAGAGAAAATGTAGATGTTTCTCCTCCTACCCCGAAACTAAAATGTCATATCCACTCATATTTCCCATCTTAACACAGAAGGTATTATTCCCTTTAGTCACACATTAAGTCCCGGCCTGATAGTGAATACATTTATTTTTAACCTGGGTCAGTTGAGCTGAATGCAGTTCAAGGTTTAATATATTGCACCACCATGTTTGAGGTGTATATTGTCTAAGAAGGAAGTTGCCAGAGCAGTTTTGGCTGTTGCACTGGGACTGTGATGAAGTAACCATATGAGTTAATGACTGCAGTTAAGTTTGAAATTGGTTAACATGAAAGCTTACAGCCTTATCACTTTAATAGTTAATGTGGCCTTTTTTTAAATGGACAACCTTTATTTTTGTATCATGCATGCATCACCAGTCACTTCCCAATTAGTATTACACAAGAGTAACAGTAACTCTTTGTTTGCTATTATTTGTCATAGGCTACTTACTTGGCAACTTGTGTCATAATCTTTCCTTGTTAAGAGATTAAATGAATGTAAGAACTGACTGAGACACGATATTAGTAAGTCTTGCTATGGTTTGTTAGAAACAAGGGTAAGACGTTGAATTTGGTGCACTGTGGTAGCACTAAAATGGCATCCCTGATAGTAGCGTCATTTGAATAGTGAAGTTGATCTTGCTTTGTTTCTGATTATCTTTGTGTCTCATATGCAAATGATTAGGGGTTAACTGTCAGCTGTTAAATGTAATCAGTTATCGTTGTAGCAGCTTAACGGTCAGTAAAAGGAGCCAACTTGTGACCTGGTTACTATTGTGAATGTGTGATGCTGTCGCCATCCACAGCAGCTTCTGGTGCACGTTTTAATCGAGGCATGTGATCCATGGCTGCTTCAGAAGAGCAGGTTGAAAACGTTTCTGCTGACTGTCAAGCATTTCGTCACTAAAGGATGTTGTAAAAGTTAAAAAGTGCGTGTGTGTGTGTTTGTGTGCTAGGTGTGGCGGCAAGCCCATGGAGAAGCCGTCATCTTCAGACAGAGCAGCGCTGGAGGAGAGAAAAGGCCTGGTTGAGGTGAGCAGCTTACTCATTAACTGGGTCCGAACTATATGTATTAAATGGTTAATTTAATATATGAAAGAAACATTTTTCAATGAAAGGAAATGCATGTTTCCAAACTCACTTTGGGGACTCCTTCTTTGTCTGGGGATATGTGTTTTTGCAATTGTTAGCAATTGTGGTCGCACATTTGTTATAAAGAGCTGAAAACAGACCTTTTTTTCACAGCAGACATTTTGACTTTGTCATAGTCGAAAAAAGCACAGGTGGAACCAGTTACATTAACGATGGCTCCGTTCCATCCAAGTGCCCCAGTAAGCCTTTCCAGTGAACCAGCATGAAAAATAGCAGGTACTGCTATTCTCTATGAAATGCAGTTGTTATCAAATGTTATTGATTACACCGGTGCTCTTCCTACTATGTTGTTGAGCTTCCTGACTCATTATATCTGTTAAAGAGGAACTCTGGCAACTTGACACATCATCATCTGTTTGCAGGTCTTGGGTGGACAACAGCATATGTAGGAAAAAAACTGTACAGAGCTTTTTGTGACCCCAGAAGGATAACTTTGCTGGATATCTGATAATTTGTGTGTTAATTTTGTGATGTCAATTGTCATGACGGTTGGGGCTCAAGTTTGAAAGTGAAAAAAGTCTAGGGGCATTGAGTTAGAAACAGTGTTATAGGACTGCGATGCTAAATCGGATTATAGATTATAGATTATAAGATTATAGTAAGGGTAGGACTGTCCCATTTCCCTTCCTGTTTTCAAATGCCTTGGAGAATGCAAATTGACTCATTCACTGTGTGTGTGTGTGTGTGTGTGTGTGTGTGTGTGTGTATGTACTTCAGGATGGTGGGGCGCTGAGAGGTGCTGAGGGTGGAGAGGTGGATCCTCAGACGCTGAGGAAGAGCAGCTCCTCTCGCTCCTCCCGCAAGAGCTTCCGTTTAGACTACCGGCTGGAGGTAGTCCTGTCCCCTAAAACCTCCTCCTACCTTTAACACACACACGTTTGCACCACCTCCTTCCACCGTCACCTCAGCTCAAACCTCCATAAACTCTTAACACTCTTAGAAATGTCTAAAATGTAATATTTTGATTGCAGGAGGATGTGACGAAGTCCTGTCAGGACAAACATGGCCGCTGGACCAACCCCTGGCCCACGTGGCGGTTTCCTTCCTACACCACCATGCTCAGGTTCCTTTTGTTGGATAAAAATCACAGCAATGTACCTACTAGTAAAGAGGTAGGTAATTATTAGACTAAAATTTTATAGTTTGTTATTAACTACAGTTTTGGCTTTGTTCCATAATACCACCAAAAAGTCTGTGTATGTACTATGTATTGTTTGTCTCAACATTTTAGCATCATGACCAACATCATGCCAGAAAAGAACAAACAGCAGAATTTTCCCCACCATCAAAAGAGCTGGGGCGCAGCGCCTAAGGGTGTTTTCACAGCACCTAAGCCAAATAAACAGCATTTTATTTAATATATTTATTTAATGCAATTGTTAAGATAGTCCATTTAATTACTTTGGTTGTGTGGTTTTATTTCATTTATGATTTATTTATTTAATTATCAGTCATGTAAAATTGTCTTAAATCATATCTTTTGTCGCAATCATTTCTGGGACAATATATCGTCCAACAAAAGTAGTTATTGTGAGAGACTTAAGTGTATATTGTGGATGATATAGAGCACAACTTCACCTTAAACTTAAACACTTTTAAAAAGCTGTAACACAATAAATGTTGTTATTGCAGAGAACAGAAAGTGTTGATTTTCACACTTAAATTCACTGGTTAAATTGATACTGACTACTGTGTAAAAGTCAGATATCCAATGTGTTCAAGCCAGTATATGGTTTTACGTGTATTATCCTTTATAGTTATCAGAATAAGGGTTCATATACAGAATTTCCCACCTGTGTTAGTAGGAACATTGCCACGACTCTCACAACCCACAGAGTATTTATAGCTCCCAATGGAAACCTTACTGAGCTCAGTAGATTAGCAGGCATCAAAGGCTGCTTTCACACAGTAATCAAAAAATGTTTAACCCCTTAACTGCACAGCAGGGTGCCATTTGTGTAAAAAAAACAGAGGGGAGGATTTTTTTTTTTCACTCTTCATGCAGCTCCGACAGAGCCAAAGTAGTGCATTTTAAAATAATATTAACCCTAACAAAACTACGGATCGAGATAGTGAATTGGATTTCATCATTCTGAGGGGGGGGACAAAAATTATTCATAAATCCTGCAAGCAGCAACGAAAACAGGTTAACTCCTGTGTTTAGGGGAGCAAACAGTGCCGCAGTGTATCATTTGCAGAGTAGAAAGCTGTGACTCAGTTATTAGGGTTAGATTCATTTTATGATCAGACGAAGTTGTGAGACAAACATTCTATTCCTCATGATCAGTGTGCGGTTGTTTTTTCTCCTTTTCTCTCTCCCTTTCTCCTACTGTATTCACCACTCTTCCTCTCTCTGTGCGACTCGTGCTCATCATCATCTTATCCCCCTACCCTTGCTCTATTTCTCACCATCTCTGTTCCCATAGGCTCTGGATAGGGAACTCCCAGTGATGGAACCGTACTTCGTCCAGAACCCAGACCTCTCTGACTCTGGTCCAGGTCTGAGAGTCACCTGGCTGGGTCACGCCACGGTTCTGGTAGAAATGGACGGGCTGAATATTCTGACGGACCCAATTTTCAGCCAGAGGGCCTCACCATTCCAGTTCATGGGGCCCAAAAGGTACCGAGGCCCCCCCTGCACTGTGGAACAGGTTTAGTGCTTTTTGTTTTTAATTTTCTAAAGCAAAGATCTCCATCACAGTATTTGATCCGTGCCTTGTTTCTTTGGCTGCTTCCTTGCTACCTGGTTACATTTTTTTATATCCTCCTGCCAACAGCTTCCCAGGATCGATGCTGTCGTCATCAGTCATTCTCATTATGACCATCTGGATTCTGGATCTGTGGCCAGCCTTAATGCACGCTTTGGAGGGGAGCTACGCTGGTAAGTGTGGTGGATGTGTTGTCAACAGTAATGATTTGACACCCACAGTCTTAATATTATTTATTAAGTGTAGTCAGTTTACACTCTTACAAAGTCATAGTCACATTTTTTTTATGTTGAGTAAGTCCAAGTGTGTTTCACAGGTTCGTGCCCCTGGGTTTGATGGACTGGCTGGCGAAAATGGGCTGTGAGAACGTGATGGAGCTGGACTGGTGGGAGGAGAACTGTGTCCCGGGTCATGATGACGTCACATTTGTCTGCACACCCTCTCAGCACTGGAGCAAACGCACTGCGCTGGACGATAACAGGGTAAGAATTCATTACAATTATTAGAGTTTACCTGTATGTGTAATATATGTATTAATTCATACCTCCTTAAGTGTTATTTGTTCTAAATAAATTCCTCAACAGTTTTGCAAAAATACATACTTAGAAATGTGTAAAGTCCAATAGCTGGTGCTCGAGGATTTTTTTTCAGTAATCAAGTAGAAAAGGGCAGTTTTAAAATGTTTTTATTAAGTTCAAAGCATATTCAGTACATAACCAGAACTCTTTTCCTCTCAGTCTTTATGGGGAAGCTGGTCTGTTTTGGGTCCGGACCATCGATTTTTCTTCGCTGGTGACACTGGCTACTGCACTTCCTTCCAGGAAATCGGACGACGCTTTGGACCGTTTGACCTCGCAGCAATCCCCATTGGAGCTTACCTGCCCAGGTCCTGTACATATTATTATTATTATTATTATTATTATTATTATTATTTAGTGTTTATTTTGAATATGTGTAAAAAAGAGACAAAATACAATCAAATTAACAAATCAAAACGATTAAACAATACAATAATAAATGAATTTATAATATTTACAGCCAAAGAAATTTTTTAAACTCTTGTCAGTTTCTTAACATATTTCAAAAGGAGTGGGAAGAAAGTACACCTGTACAATCTAATGCAACTGTTTTTAAGATGCCTCTCTGCCCATTTTTAGTCAAGACTGTCAGGTGTAATTTCAATTATGTTCTAATATTGAGGTCATAGTTAGGGACTGCACTGTATTGAGGCATTTAATATTCTGCCCCCCTCATGTTGTAGTAACACCTCAATATAATGTAGTCCAGTGCAACACCACCTTTAACTATGAGCTCATTAATAAACATAATTGAAGTTAAAATTTCAGACAATGTCAACAAACACTGAACATTATTAACTTTGTAGAATTTATGGCAGATGGATTGCATTAGATTGTACCAGAAGCCTTACAGAGGGGCCACTGTCCTTCCTTCTGTGACACATCAAATTTAAATACTGGGCAACTGTAATTTTTTTTATTGTTACTGTATGTAATAATATGAATTGGCATTGAAAGTTTTAAAAGACCATGCACAGCCACTGTTGCAGAGAAACCCATGGAAGACTATATTGAAATCTTCTTTGGTTTTGCAGGGATGTGATGCGGGGGCAGCATGTAGATCCAGAAGAGGCTGTCCAGATTCACCAAGACCTTCAGGCCAAACACTCTGTGGCCATTCACTGGGGAACCTTTGCTCTCGCCTATGAGGTAGGGAGTACATACATATTACTTAGACATCTGACTAATTGATTATTTGTGTGTGGTTTAAAGGAATTGGTTTGGGCTGTACGCTTATTGGCTTTCTTTCCAAGTTAAATTAGAAGATTAATACTCATAGCTGTCCATTCAATATGTAGCTGGAGCAAGCAGAAGATTAGCTTAGCTAGGAAACAGCCGCTTTGTCAGACGGAAACTAAAGTTCACTAATTGTAAAATATAAGTGTGTTAAACGGTTTTGCGGGTGTTATGTGCTAGACTATTGCCGCGTTGGCAGACTGCTTGGAACTGGGTTGAAAAATCCGACTTCTGACCTCCAAGTATTCCAGGTGCATGACGCCGAAAGTGAACAAAAAACATAGCTGACCATGACAAACGGTTTGTCAAGTGTACACAAAGTTGCACCCTCAGCACTGCCCTTGATGTTAGGATGGCCGTTTTATTGAAAACAAGTTACATAAATAGCCTATACGTTACTAGTTGACTGTGTACCCGTCTAGCTACATCAGTTAGTAAATCTCAGTCAGCTAATGTTTTAGGCTATATTTTCTAATGTTTTCAAATGTTTTGGCATTTCTTACATTTCACTGAATAACGTTTGTGCAGAGAAGATGACTTAGATTCTTTAGTCACCTGCTTGCTTCAGCTACACTTCAAGGTCTGGTGATAGATCAACATATCATTTTACAAGAAAACTTGCCTTCCACCCAATTATTGGCACATTTCACTGTGTATTGATAACGGACAGATATGAGAGTGGTACCAATCATCTCATCTAACTCTTGGCAAGAAAGTTAATTTCCTAAAATGTTAAACTTTTGCTTTAACACACAATGCAATTAAAGTGCAGTCAGTTTCCAGTTTATTAGCTAAATCAAATGTAGTCTAATTCAACAGTCCTACCTTCATAAAGGTTATAATGGGTGAAAATTTTTAAGAGGCGTTGATTCAACTTTCAGATCATTTTGGAGGGTGCAATTTGGGGTTCTGTGGAACTGTATTGCATTATTCTGACAGGTGTTTCTATTATTTTTTCCACCCCATTTCTATTAATGAAGGCAGGCTAATAGAAACACCTCTTTATAAAGCACCACAAACTACAACCTCCAAAAATGATCAGAAAGTTCTCTCTGAAACAGTTTCATCTAAAGCTCAACATTAACACCTTAATGAAGGCAAGGTTTATTGCAAGGTATTAGACTGCATTATTGTTAACTAGGTGTACCTAATAAACTGGCAACTGTTGTGTGTATGTTAGGGTGCTGCTAGGAGGATTCAAATGTTTTTAAACACATTTTGCATTGTATAAAATATAGTTGAAGCGTTAATAGTCATGGTCATTACAGTAGCCCACAGTGATGCTCTGTGTGTTACTGCTTTCAGAGACAGGCAAAGTGTGTGTGTGTGTGTGAGGTTAAAAAGTGCTGACACTATTATGTTCTGATAACACAATGTAACAAAAGGTGTCATTGTTTTTTAAGCTGCATGATTATTTCAGCAGCTAACAGTTTAATGCAACCTCTCTCTCACTGCCACAGTTAGAAAATTAGGGACGAGCTGACAAAAACCTGTCAAACACTCAAACTTGCAGCACTGTGCTAAAATGAACCTGTCTGAAGTATTGTGACACTCAAGAATAGTCTTTAATACTCACTTTTTCTGTGGTCCCTCCTTGAATCAGTACTACTTGGACCCGCCGGTTCGTCTCAGAGAGGCCCTGGAACAGAAAGGGCTGAAGCCAGAATCCTTCTTCACTTTGCATCACGGGGAGTCTCGCCTTATAGTGTCACAGAAAGGAGACGTCTTCTTCTGATGCTCTCTGGAGCGTTTTGTTGTGTCTGTAATAAAGTGCAGCACATTTTGTTGATCATATATAAATGGACTTCAGTGATTTAATTTGAAATGCATATACGTATGCAGCTTATCCCAACTGAAAACAGGAAATTCAGATGTTCATCAACTCTGTTTACATACTGAATGTTTGGCCTGCCATCATCATGGTGGGCAGTACTGCCTACACGAGCTGTGAAGGCTCCAAGGAAAAAAAAAACTGAAATCTGATTCATTAGATTTACTCAAATGTGTGTGTGTAATTCTTTCAGGCAAAGATCAGCTATTCATAAGATTTAAACTCAGATGCTAAATGTTGACATCAGCACATACTGCTGTACAGCCAGTGTTGTTACAGTGTGGTTAGTATGCAGTTCAAGTAACGAATAATTCCAATTAATATGGTTTTTATCTGTGTAATGCTGAGGGATAAAAAAACAAAAACTGGTGATGGTCCCATGTTACTTTAATACCAGTACTCTTGAATGGAGAGAATGGAGATCAAGTTTGTAGGAAACAATGTGGGGTTGAACCACAAACCTTCAGTATGAGGCTGGACTGGAGACTGCACAGTGTGATGTAGCTTTCTGCTGTGAGCTGCAATATAGAAGAGAAAACTAATTAGAACGTTATTTAGAGTAGTGATTTTCGATGATTGGTGCTAGGTAATGCCACATTACAAAGGCTTTTTTTTTCTGAATGTGCTCTGGCCATCCCAAAACAACATAAGATGCAGAAGTGTCTTTTTGTACTTTGTATCTTTGTTGTCTGTGATATAAAGTCCTTACCGTTGTATGCTAATAGAAACTGCAGAAGTTGAGCTGGGTTCAGCTTCATGCACTGCAAATATTGTGCACTGTTCCTGCTTCAGACATTTGTTTGAAGCCCCCCCGCTTATCAGCGTTATCAGTCACATTTTCACTTGTTGAACAGATGTATTTGCCTTAGAGAGAAAAAGTAGAATAATCTTACTGATCAACTGTTCAAGTGATTTTATTTTTCAATGCTGTATCTTTAAAGCCAGAATGTACGAACAGTTGACGAGCACAATGTTGAGTTAATTTAGTAGCCTGGTTATAACTACAAGGCCAGCCAAACAGTGCTAACTGGTTTACATTTGACCCATGTTACTGAATTAACTATTAAATATACATTGCATTTGAAATGTGTTTGTTTCTTGTTGTCAACAGTAATTTGGAGTAAGACTTCCAAACCCAAGACAATCTTACAGTTGTTTGTTTTTATGAACCTAGATGTATGGGGGGGAAAGTTTAGGCAGTCACATAACATTACTTTAAAATCCATTTAGTATAGTTTTGTTTACTATTTAGTATACTATTTGACTATTCTGACAGTATTTGACTCCATTTTGTCCTGAGGCAGTAAAGCCTACACATCCAATCCTAGCAAGTAGTGCAAATACTGCAGGTTATTAGGGTTCATGCCGCGTTCCAGCTCACGGGTCAAATTCCCGTGAGCTGGAATGAGCTAGAAACATGAAACTTGCCGGAATAACTGGAAATGGTGTGCATCAGCTTCCATAGAAAAATGAACCCAATCGGCCACATGGTGGCGCTATAATTAAGGCTTAAAAATGCAAACTTTGAAAGGCCACGCTCCTTACACCGTACGTCCGATTGACTTGAAATTTCTCACACAGGTGCAGCTCAATGTGATCTACAAAAAAGCCTCAAGGACTATTAAGGTCCGCCTATAAAATTTTTCCGCCATTTTGAATTTTTTGAAAATCACATTTTTGACATCTCCTCCTAGACCGTAGCTCTGATTGCCACCAAATCTTCAGTGAATCATCAATGGATCAAGCCTGTTAAAAGTTATATAAAGCATGTCGATATCTCAATTACTTTTCAAGATATGGACCAATGAACTTTGTAAGGGGCGTGGCTCTGGACATACATGACCACAAATCAGCAACCGTAGGGCCGATCGTCACAAAACTCACAGGATATGTTCAGATAGGTGCCTCGGATATACCTGGACAGTTTGATGTACATACGTCCCTAGGGGGCGCTACAAGCGCAAGAAAGGTGCTTAGCATTACACAAATTACACTATAAATCCCATATTCATTCTCCAATCATCACAAATCTCTCAGGATGTGTCCTCATAAGTAAATGAAACATTCCCTGAAAGTTTCATTCAAATTGAACACTAGGGGGTGCTACAAATACAACAAACTGCAGGGGATAAAATGCAAAACAGGCTACAAAATGCATTTTGTTTGTCCAATAAACACAAAACCTGCAGGATATGTCTAGATAAGGACCTCACGCATACACTGCAAGTCTCATTCAAATTGACCACTAGGAGGCGCTACAAATGCAGAAAGGAAGCTATTGATCATAAAATGTTTGTCCCATCCAGTGGTGCTACCAGGGGGGACCATGGCCACCCTAATAAAATTGGTGGCTACCCCAGTGGACCCCCCTGGTGAGGAGTATATGCATAAAATGCTTTATACTGTAGAATATGGGCCAGACGGTGTGTCTCCATCCTGCCTGAAAATCTCTTTCAACAGTTCACTGAAGCTGTGTGAAGTTCCCTCCTGCTTCAAACGTTCCACAATCATCCCGGCCCCCAAAAAACCTTCCATCTCTGGATAAAATGATTACAGGCCTGTCGATCTGACATCTGTAGCCATGAAGTCCTTTGAAAGACTGGTGTTGGCCCACCTGAAGGACATTACAGGCCCCTTGCTGGACCCCCTGCAGTTTGCCTACAGGGCTAACAGGTCAGTGGATGATGCTGTCAACTTGGGACTGCATTACATCTTGCAACACCTCGACTCTCCAGGGACAAATGCAGGGATTCTGTTCGTGGACTTGAGCTCGGCGTTCAACACCATCATCTCAGAAATCCTCAGCACCAAACTCACCCAGCTCACTGTGCCAGCCTCCACCTGTCAGTGGATCACAAAATTCCTGACTGACAGGAGTCAGCAGGTGAGACTGGGGAACATCACATCCAGCACCCGGACTATTAGCACTGGCGCTCCCCAGGGGTGTGTGCTCTCCCCATTGCTCTTCTCTCTCTACACCAACGACTGCACCTCAGGAGACCCTTCTCCTGAAGTTCGCTGACGACACAACGGTCATCGGCCTCATCCGGGACGGTGATGAGTCGGCCTACAGACGGGAGGTTGATCAGCTGGCTCTCTGGTGTGGTCAGAACAACCTGGAGCTTAACACGCTCAAAACTGTGGAGATGATCGAGGCCTTCAGGAGGAGCCCCCCCACTCTGCCCCCTCTAACTGGTTACCAATTATTATTTATTCATCATTCTCTATCTCAGTGCTGGTCACACTGTTCATACTGTTATATTGTCATATTGTATATACTGTTTACCAAACCCACCTACCTCAAGTACATAACACCTGCACATAATACTTATTCAATCCAGCATCCTTTGCACTATGCTCCATCGCACTATTGTCTCAGTCTTTCTTTATTGTTGTTGTTTATAGTGTGCATATATGTGTTCTCTACACTGTAGCCTGCGTTTGATTTTATTATTGTATTATTGTATAAGTAAGTGCATGGTGAGCAATGTACAATCCAGAGTCAAATTCCTCCTATGTGTACACATACCTGTCAAATAAAACTCTGATATTATGTAACTTCTGTGTTTGAGTTAAAATGTCTTAGCAGCATATAGGTGTTGTCATATTAGCCTCTGTCACTTTAAGAGGGTAACCTCTGACCCTGAACTGTGATGGATCATGGTTGTTTTTTTAAGAGAGGCCTCCGATTCGTTCATGTAGATGCCTGTCACCTTTCTAAAATTGTGATTGGTTAAGGGGCGGGCCTAACAGCCAGAGCTTCCAGCGTGTGTTTTTCTCTGGAGGTAACTTAGCCACAAGCTGCAGCAGACAGAAAGGTGTAATTTAATAATTATACAGACAGTCAGTAGCCTGGCTGGTTTATAATAAGTTTGTCAATCTGCTACACAGTTTTGTGTACTGTACTGTGTGAGAGTCGGGCTAGTCTGCAGATAGGTTAGAAACATCGCTAACAGCAAGCTAACGTTAAACGGACAGTGTCTTCACTGACAGCGCCCCGCCTGACCTGATAAGCACCTCTGGCTTTGAGGGAGACCATCCTGTACCTGTCTTCATCTTCATCTTTCTGAGAGGATTGCAAAACATGACACCAGCGGGAGTTATCTGGAAGATGCTGTGAAACTGAACTTACTTTAAAGGGTTAAACATGCTGGCCAACAAACAGGTGGAGGAAACGGCTACGAGCTCAGCTATGGTCGGATCGTAACTTTTATTAAACTCTGTGGAAAATGTTAAACAGCACTGCGGGGCCGCAACGAGTCTGCAGGCTCTCTGAAAACTTCAGTCCTCCAGAAGTTTGCCCAGAGGAAAAGCAGCCGCTGCGCCTTTCTGCTGAAGTGAGCCTGCTTTGGTGAGTGAAGCATCGTTAATCATCGTGACTCTGTGCTGCTGCTCCGTGTATGGGACAAACTGTTGTGCTGGATCGGTTGATACCAGGCTATGGATTGCGCTTGTTGTCATGTAGTCGCTTTCATGCTGCTTTATTATCCGCGATTATATTGGCCGCTGGCTGCGCTGGATGAAAGGTACGGAGCTAGGAGTGTAAATGAACTCTCTCTCTCTCTCTCTCTCTCTCTCTCTCTCTCTCTCTCTCTCTCTCTCTCTCTCTCTCTCTCTCTGTGTTTTGTGGAGCCATGCTGTTTGTTGACATGTTAGAAACACAGTAGCGAGAGAGTATTGTAGTTTTACTGGTTAATAATACTAGTATTTACATATTATTTCAGTTAAACTATTATATAGTCTAATATGAAAGAAATATATTAATGCTCCGTGATGTCTGTAATCCTGAGTGGGCTTGTTCCCAGTAAATGTTTTGTTCTTTGCAGTCAGTGCTCTACTACAAATAAAAGCTTTAGTTGTTTTTTAAGAAAAAGGTAAACTAGCGTATTTGAAGAACTATTGCCCAACACATACAGATACATAACACATTAAAACAGGATTTTTATGGCCGCTTGCCATATTGCAAACACATTTTTTACATCTCCTCCTAGACCGTAGCTCCAATTGCCACCAAATTTTCTCTGGATCATCATTGGCCTTAGCATATATAAAGTTGTATAAAGCTTGTTGATAGCTCCTTTCGTTTTAAAGATATTGACCAATAAACATGTAAAGGGTGTGGCTCAGGACATAAATAGACAAGAATCTGCAAGCGTTGGTCCAATCATCACAAAACTCACAGGATATGTCCACATGAGTGCCAGAAATATGCCCTGACAGTTTCATTCAAATCGACGACTAGGTGGCGCTTTAAATGCATCGTAACTGGATGTGTAATGATACAAATCAAGCTATAGATCAGAAAATGGTTGTCCAGTTGTTACAAAACTTGCAGGATATGTTTTATAACAATGTTGAACCGTATGTGTGAAATTATTTTGATAGCGATATTGCGAAAAAAGGTATGAACCCGCGAATCGCCGCTTGCGGCTATATTTTTCATTGACATTGAATCCTCAGCGCCACTCGCTTTGATTGAATTATTAACAATTAAGTGGGTATTTTACATTAAAAAATGGAAATGAGGCAAAGATATTCTGGTCTTTTGATTCAGCATTTTTATTGACTTGAGTGGTAAATATGTTGGCTACATTAACACTGCCAGAGTTAGTGGTTGATTCCCTCCAGTGGTGTATGTAACTTTTTACACAAGTACAACTTTTAACTGCACTTAAGTACAATCTTGAGGAAGTTCTTTCTTCTTCTTCACAGATTTTCACACAGTGCCGACTGAGAAATCCATGTCCGATTCTTGTATTTCGTCAACCTTTTCCATGTTACACACCTCCATGAAGCTAGGAGGCTCAGCTAGAATCTAAAAACCAACCATTTTTATCCAAACCACATACACATCAAACACCAAGCATCTAAATCAGCTTATATCACAACATACACTATATTGCCAAAAGTATTGGGACGTCCATCCGATTCATTGAATTCAGGCATTCCAATCATTTCCATGGCCACAGGTGTATAAAATCAAGCACCTAGGCATGCAGACTGCTTCTACAAACATTTGTGAAAGAACGGGTCACTCTCAGGAGCTCAGTGAATTCAAGCGTGGTACCGTGATAGTTTGCCACCTGTGCAGTTATTCCATTTGTGAAATTTCCTCAGTACTAAATATTCCACGGTCAACTGTGGTATTATAACAAACTGGAAGACAACAGAAACTCAGCCACAAAGTGATAGGTCACATAAAATCACAGAGCGGGGTCACCACATGCTGAGGCGCACAGTGCGCAGAAGTCACCAACTTTCTGCAGTCAGTAACTACAGAACTCAAAACGTTCTGTGGTTTTCGAATTAGCACAAAAACTGTATGTAGCCTTACATCACCAAGTGCAATGTAAAGCTATGGATGCATTGGTGTAAAGCACGCCGCCACTGGACACTAAAGCAGTGAAGACGTGTTCTCTGGAGTGATGAATTACTCTGTCTGGCCCATCCCATGGACGAGTCTGGGTTTGGTGGTTGCCAGGAGAACAGTACTTGCCTGACTGCAATGTGCCAAATGTAAAGTTTGGTGGAGGGGGGATTATGGTGTGGGGTTGTTTTTCAGGGGTTTGGCTTGGGCCCTTACTTCCAGTGAAAGTAACTGTTAATGCTTCAGCACACCAAGACATTTTGGACAATTCCATGCTCCCAACTTTGTGGAAACAGTTTGGGGATGTCCCCTTCCTGTTCCGACATGACTGTGCACCAATGCACAAAGCAAGGAGCAAGGTCTATAAAGACATGGATGAGCGAGTTTGGTGTGGAGAACGTGGAGACCTTAACACGATATAACACCTTTGGGATGAATTAGAAGGGAGACTGCGAGCCAGGCCTTCTCATCCAACATCTGTGCCTGACCTCACAAATGCGCTTCTAGAAGAATGGTCAAAAATTCCCATGAACACGCTCCTAAACCTACTGCGGTAACGTGAGCCGCCAAATGTGAAACCGTGGTCAAGCCAACCCAATATTAATATATTACCTTGGTATGTATTTTTGTTCAAATAATCACTAAGAACATTGCAAAAAAAATGCGTATGTATCTTTCAGGACCTTCGGCTCGCTCACAGCCCTTCCTTACCATAGTTACACTGCTTTTGGCGCAACAGAAATCAGCCGGCGGCTGGTCTGACCACGGTTTTGCATTCAGCGCTCACATTACTGCAGTCTAAACCTTGTGGACAGCCTTCCCAGAAAAGATTAATCTTCGTGTGCATAAAGTCTGGCGTCCCAAAACTTTTGGCTGAACACTGTACATGCCTGCAGTTGTTGCCATCCAGATATCTCTCATATCATCATACCTGTACCTGCATGACAGACATGAGTTACACAGCTGATCGCAGGAGGCTCTCAGCTTTGTTTAGAGCTATCACTCAAAACGCTAAACTCACATACTAATCAGCTGGATAACAATAACAAACGCACCAATATACATTAACAATTGCAACAGCTGACTTACTTTTGCTGTTTTTGTTGTTTTCAGTCCAAAAGTATTGCTCACAAAAAACGATGCCTCAATGCCATCTTGGTATTGCACAATACCTCTCGTCGATCTAATGGCCGACCCGTAGTATTTACACAGGCATCCAATATGTCAAAAGATGGTGGGACGTTCTCTTCCTAAGTTATTGGCCTGTAAAGCACAGGAGTTCTGTCGGTCATTAGGAATATTGATGAATATTCACTGTATTTAACAACATTTAAATGTTTTAGAAAATTAATTTTATTTGTAACGTGGTTATATACACATATATATTGTTTTGAAGAAAACTCCCAGTAAAAGTCAACATGTAAACAGTCAATATGGCCAAAACATGGACATTCGCCTGGTATATTGTTAAAAAATAATTGTATAATAACTGTTGTATATTTGTTTCTTTTCATTAAATTTACAGTTGGATTCTAAGTGTAGTAGAAGATATTCAGTTGTATGATAATCTTCAGCATGATGGTTTTAATGGTGATATTGCCTTTAAAATATAGATTTTATACCACACTAGGATGAAAATATCGTTTTCCTTTATTGAATCTCCATTTAGTCTGTAATGGCATAATAAATAGATGCATTTATGGATTCATATTCCTTAGCTTCTGACCTATCAAAGGAGACCAGAATTATGCGTCTAGGCCTAATGAGTCTAGGAGTTATTGCCGATTCATTTAGGGTATGTTATTTTCAGTGTTTTTCCCCGAAATAGGTGGCAGTTTCCAACAGTTCAATTATTCAATTGTGTGGATACTGTGCTGGCTGCTTTTGCACTAGGAGACAGATGACACAAGATGGCAGTGTCTGAAAAGTTTTCAGACACATTTGGATTTAATGAAAGTTTTGGGATTTTACAACAATGTTTTTACGCAGAGTAAAACAGTTCTTATGGTTTTAATTCAAAATGGCTATTAATCCTAATGTTGTTTTTTTTTAACAACAATATCTAAATATTGCTATTATGAGTTAAGTCTATTTTTGAATGAAAGGTCACATTTGATTATTAGGGACATTAAATTGTGTCCACAATGTGGCAGTTAAACCCACCCCCATCATACTTCTTTAAAATGCAGCATTCATTCTGGAACAGAAAGTGTTTGTGGCCTGGATGTGATTTTCTTCCGGATGTGTAAACAAGGAAAACTCACAAGGTTGTTTGTCTCTGTTTGGATGGACTTGGGGAGAACATACTGTAGCTACATGACAGTCTTTACATGTGGCAGTGGGTACAAATACAATGTGAGAAGAGCTGACACAAGTACATGTTAGTCTCTGGTTACAAATTGTCTGAGAAACAGCACTAGTAAAAGCCCTGTGTGGTCCTGTGAAAATATTATCTTTGATTAACATCGGAAAATGTTTTTAGAAATTATTACCATCAAAATAACCACATTAAAACTGTCCCCACACAGGCTGTTTGACTAAAAACAGTTTCTTATGAAAAGTAAATTTACTTGATTGAAGAGGCACTGGCTGAATCACTGACTCACACATCCTCTGAGCTGACGCAGAGGCGTGTTTCAGTGAGGATTGTGAAGTGGGAGGAAGAGGTTCAAGGTTTGAAAACAATGCTTGAAAGAAGGCTGTTATCTTCTTGGCAAGCATCAATGACCGAATTAATCATAATTTATAGGGTTTATTTTTCAGAACTAAACTACCTTTAAGAAACTGAAGCTGTAGACTACTATGCTCATTTATAGTAGTTTCATAGTAATTTATGAATTAGCACTGGGACCTGCTTTTATTTTGCTCAAACATCAAAGCAACAATGAAGTGTGTCACTGATCTTATGTAGATGAGGCCTAAAAAAGCAAATAAACTGAGATACCTTGGAATCATTTCCAGCCCCGTCTTCCCCTGAACTGCTGTGTAAATACAGCTCTCTCAATATACTAGATACGGCATATAAAGTTAAAGACAAAACATAAATAAGCGGTTTAGATTAGATTAGTAGTAGAGAAGCAGAAACCAACCAGTTTAAAATTCATTCAAATTAACATTTTAATCATCAATCAATACAATAAGTTCAACCAACAATAAACAAGCATCACTGGTCAAAATGGAGATTACACATTTGAAAAGTTTAAAAAAGTTTGAATTTGACAGCTAAAGCTATTCAATAGCTCTGCTCTTGGAGAGAGATTTGACAATGGTAAAACATTTTCATTTTTCAGCATGCGCACCTGCCTCTGGGATGGAGTTATCATCACTGGCTCTATGTTTTTTTTCCCCCGAGTTTTCATATATAAGAGAAAACAGGGGGAAAAAGTCATCTCTGAAAGAGCAAAACCTGTGACACAACCACTTGTCTATACTGATTCATGTGAGTATAGTTTCTCAGAGTGGCCTGCTCTGATTATTTCCAAGTGGGGGCATACGCATATTGATGTTTTTACCAGTCAGTATGAGGTTAGACTTGTTTCTAGGGATGGGTGACCATATCTTATAAAAAAATAATTCAGTTTGAGAGAATCCCTGAACAATCTAGTCTCAATAAAACTGCAGGAGGTGCCACAGGGTGTGAGGAATGTCGTGGCTCAGCATTGTTCGCACATGTCCCTGCATCAGAGTGTGTGTCCTCAAATGTGTGTGTGTGTCACGCCACACTCTGCCTGTTGCTGTCTAAGCTGCGCGTCGATCCGTCAGAACAGTGTCGTGAGAAGTCCAGAAAGATGCCGTTGTGCTCCGGCTCCGAGTCCAAAGACTCCAGGATGTTGTCCATCATGATCTCCGAACTGGATGAAGGACTGGGACTGGAGCTTGTGTCATGAGCCAGCACTCTGGAGGACGCTGGCGAGTCTGACACCAGCGAGCCTATGCAGTGTATGTCCTCACCTGGGGAAGGATCTGGGAAGATGGAGGGGGAGTGATGCTGCGGCTGGAGAGCGAGGGGACCTGTGGGACTGTCAGCTTCTCTTGGCCGGAGGTCCTGACTGGAGGTCACAGTGTCTGTCCAGAGGAAAGCAGTTTTATAGTTAAAGGAATGAATGATTAAATATGATCACAACTCTCTGGGTCCCTTATTGATTAGCTGCCTGTTTTTAGTCTTTCCTGTAGAGAGTAGGCTACAGTAACATTTACTGTCCGTATTTAATACATTTAAATGTGACTTCTTTCACACTAAATGTCCAATTTTTTCAGATGCTTAAAGATACAAAAAACAGTTTTTAAGATGCAAAAGAGTGTGATTTAAAGGTCAGGGATTCAGCACCAAAACACATAACATACTCTGGAAGATTGATACCTCCAGAAAGAATAGCAAGAATTGCAATCTTGGAATTTGCCATTGTTAAAGATTTGTTGTGGTTTTTTTCCAACAGTGTGGCCGTACCTGAAAGTTCAGCAGAGGCTGTGGAAGCTGGAGAGTGGTCAGCGAGGCTGGATGTGCTGGTGTCGCTGGTGTTGTTGATAGCAGTGGTCGTGGTTTCAGCCACAGAGCTGCTGCTCTCTTCTAAGCAGGAAGTCATCTCAGACACTGAGTGTCGCCTGATGCCCGCGCCACCTCCTGTGGAGGCATCAACGTCATACTCCACCACAGGGGTCAGCATGGGAACATTGTAGCTCTTAGAGCGTACCACTGGGTTCTTGGCGACGGGGGAGTTGCCTGGTTTGGCGGGCCAGGAGCGATGCAAGCGCTTTTCTGGAGAGAGAAGACTGTTTTAGAATTTTGATTACTTTATAATTAAAAACATGCATGAAAACACAGAGTACAAAGAACACATACACACTTAAAGGATCATGGCACTTTTAACCTTTAAAAGCACATCCATTGTACATTATCTTTGCACACATACACACTCACACACACCTAATAGGCAGGAGGAGTAGTGCAAATTGGAAGAGCCATCTCTGGAATATAGCCCATGAGTCCCGAGGTAGGGAGAGACCACCTTCTGGATGAGAGACTCCAGACGAAGGTAGTCATCTGTTACACCTTTGGATTCATGGACTCCCTGCATCAGACACACAAACACTAGATCACGTTAGCCAGTAATTGCTGCTTGTTGGCCTGTGGTAATGGAAACTTTAAAAGCCATGAACACATTTCCGGGCAGGGGGGAAAAGTAAGAGTTCAATTTGGCTTTCTGTGATTTTATCAAACCCTTAGCCACTCACTGTGAGTAGAATCAAAGGTATCTGAAAAGTTTGCTGAATTTCAAGATTATTTAAAACATAATGGGGCGACAGCTGCCAATAAGAGACAGAATGCTTTTGTACACCCGGCCAGAAGACAACATGACTTAAACAGCTGAGAGTGTTGAGTGAATTTGGTCCCAATCTTAAGACCTGTATAAACATACTGAGATAAGAAAAACATCAACAGCATTGCTCATTTTAGACAGAGAGCAACACACAAAACAAACCCATGCACCTGGTTTAATGTAGATGGGATTTCTTTGAGGAAAGTGAACACTGGATGTAAATTGATTAATGTAAACCACTGCAAAGAATGTAAACTTTGAATTGGCATTGTTGGAATAAACTTTACGGCAAGCAAAATAAGCTGTTGCCTTGTAACAGCTGACACGAGTGGCTGTCCAGTTTTGCGTATTAAGTTAGAAAGATGACGTTACATCAGAAGTGTGCGTTTATTTGAAAATGATGCACATCCTCAGACTAAACAGAGCTTGACTGGGTTTCTCTGTCTATTTGTTTCATTTGTTGCGAGAAGATTGGCAGTACCCAGTGGAAACAGAGGAAGTCAGCTAAATTAAGCAAAACTATAGTTTTGGGTCTTGGTCAAGTCTTAAACCTGCATTCATTGTGCAACAAACTGCACACACAGCTGACACATTATCACCTTATAACGTTGATCTGACAGTTACTTATTTACACATCCAGCAGACATGGATCAGGATTATTCTGGGGTCTGGGGGTTGAAGCAGCTTTAAAGGCGTGAGAATGGGCTCGGTTTGGTGTCAATTCAGAACACGAGTAAGAGAAATCTCAGGACACTGTTGCATCCGCTATCTGAGCACTATCACAACCAATTTCTTTAATGGGAATAAAGTGGACATTTCTGCCCGTAAAAGGAAGCTTGCAAGTTTGCACACATCCCGCTTTACCCTCTCTGCATTTGTAGAGCCCTCATTGCCCTGTTTATTGGTTCTTCTTGTTTCATGGGGCCCATGTAATTATTTCTGCACTGTCGCCAGGGAACACAGGCATTACAGCTTTCATCTCTGCAGTGAGGCTCAAACCCACTGCACACTTGATGTTAGTGTGTGTTTAAGTAGATCAGTGGCAAACAAATTACCCTCATAATCAATAAGGCACTGTTTTATGAACTCATGAAAAATAATAAACAAGAACTTATCTGTTTGAAAGGTTCTTTTTTTTTTCTGTCAAGTGAAAGCTGCCATTTCCTGATGGCATATTCGGTTCTAGTACAGTGGCGTAATGCTCTGCGTGACTTTAGACCATTTAAAGACATAAAACAATTGTCATTTTTCTCCCTTTTTAAAGTTGGATTTGGTTTGTCGCATCAGCAATTTCGATGACAAAATTTTCACGCTGAGGGTTGTGACACATATGGACCAAGACCTCACTCCAAAGGCTTCAAATAACAAGAGAGAGAGCAATCAATTTCGGTACTCTGAATCATTGAGTTCATGCATAAAAACCACAGCACAGAAACAAACCACATAAATAGACCAGACTTCGGTGAACTGGCGTCACAAAATGAAAGGGAAATTACTAACAGATGAAACAACTTCAACCTCTTGTCTTAGCTGCCCTGATTTCCTGTCTGCTTTCTATATCTTCGTCTTTACCTATTTTTCTGTTCCTCTTTCTCTGCTTTGTGTAGTTTTGATCTTCCTTGTGGGCGAACAAAAACAGACCTATTGAAATTACTCTGCAGCTGTACATATCCTGTTTCCTTTTCTTGTGTCAGTTTTGTTCTCCATACTTTCCTCTTGCTGTCTTGCTGTCCCTCTGTCTGCGTAGGGAAGCAGCAGGTTTGGGGCAGTGAGTCACTACAATGATGTCCAAAGTAACCCACAGAGAAGCAGCCTCACAAACTCATAGTTCATACTCCCGGACACTTGAGAGTACATTTAATCCACTCGTATTCACTCCCTGACCCACATCTTACCTCTGACCCATAAATGTCTAACTTAACAATATGAAAGGTATAAAAGGTGGAAGATTAGGTGGAAGATTAGAACAGTTTTACTGTTAGCTGCTGAGTCAAAAGCATCTTTGATAGGTGCCTCCAGTCCTCAATGCACAGTAGAGACTGCCACTCTTAACTTAGCCAAAGATTGCTAACTAATGCTAACAAAAAAAAAAAAGTCACGCTACATAGTCCCTGAAAGGTTAATCAACAAAAGTCACAAAACAAAACAGGTTCTTCACGGAACATTGAAATCCTTTCTTACATTAGTCAGTGGCTTAGAAGTTCTTGTAAAAAGTTTAGTCATTGCTTTCAAAGCTGGAAGAAGATGTTTAGTTAAATATTTAGATATTACATGACATTTGTTGAAGAAAAATCCATGAACAATGTTGTAGCGTAATACTGTTCCTTTATTTTCATTTCTTTCTGCCCTTTGCAGCCTGTTGTTCCCGGTTGGAAAACACTGCCTTGATGCACTCAAGAGGAGAGGTAAAATTATAAATGTATCGTCAAGTACTACAATATGGATGTGAACAATGAATGCAGGAGATAAATAAAACTGGTGTTTTTGTGAAATGGGCAGCCTCATAACTTGAAAATCCGGTATGTGTTGTCTGCATGAAAAGTAGAGAAAGACCATAGTCAAATGATAAGTAAACAGCTCTTTTCCTGTTCCCACAGGCCGTGAACATAATGGACAATTAACTATGTGCAGCCACAAGTCACTGCACACTGGATAAATAACTAACTAACCAAATAAATCTGGTTCAGCTAAAAATAAAAAACATAAATGTTTAAAGGTATAACACTTAGAACTCTAAAGGTCAGGCTTCTTACTTTGCGGCGATATCAGCTGCCTACTGTTTTTAAATGTTTACGAACATCAAGACAATAAATAAATACATTTTAATTCTACATATAAAAATGATGTTTTTGCTAATGAGGTCTAAAATCCTCATCAGTCTCATTCAGACCCAGGGCTCAGAAGGCACTGAGTGGTCATGGGAAGATTATTGTGCTGCTTTTTCACACAGATTACTTCCTGTGAGATCCCTTTGCAAGAAAAAAAAACCCTCTACAGCTCTCTGCACCCTTTGCTCCTCTTTCCCCATCTGTTGTTATTTACCCTCTCCCCTCACCCTACATCAGCCATGGATGTTTGTCTGTGCAAGCCATGTGAGAGAGACAGCGTGAGACATAGTAAGACAAAAAGGGTGAAAAAGAAAGGAAAAGATAAAGGTATTATGTGTGTGCGTACCTGTAGTATTAGCAGCATCTGTATTATAGAAGGAGGAACTCTGGCTCGGGGTCGAGACAGAGCCTCGTCCAGTTTCAGGTTGAGGGTGATGATGTTCCTGAAGTGCAGCAGAGCCAACTGACGCACCGACGGCTCCTTTCCCTGAGGACACATACACACACACACACACGTGTCCACACACAGTTTTATAAGGAGAATATTAGCATGTGAGCGTGTGCGTACCTGTACAGGATAGAAGATGGCCAGCAGCATGGACAGAACATCACAGAAGAAGAAGTCCCATGTGTCGGCCAAGGAGTCCAGCAACTTCTGACCTATAACACACAAGCAGAAAGACAAACAACCAATCAGGAGTGAACCCCAAAGTCAAAGAAATTACAGTGACAAGACTGTGCTGCACATGCAGTCAACAAGAGTTAATGTGCTACAATGTTTACTACTACTACTTTAGAAACTTGTTATCTGAGAACTTCATATGATTTGTTATTTGTGCCGTGTAGTTCGTTTGTGTACTGCTGCTGTGACATGCAAATTATAAAGTATCTATCTATTACGGCTGAGGTTGTTGGTGTTCTGAATTTGATGCAAATCTTACACGTCTGTAATTTTGAACATGACAGAGACTGTGATTTGTAAATAAAAAATCTGATGCAAATTACAGGCCATATTTGGCCAAATGTTGGTCCCATGTGAGCTGGCATCTTGTCTTTCCTGTGTTTTTATGAAGTACAGTATTAGAGACAGATTTAGTAGCATTTCAGATTAGAGGGTATTATTAGGGTGTGTGTGCATCAGCAAAGGAGAACTGTTTATTAAACCTGAACAATGGGTCTGTGAATCACTGTATGTACCGCAGTTGTTTGTCTTACTTTAAATTTCTCACTTGATGTGTAATTGACGCAAAGCATCACTTCTTGTGCGTGTGCTTTATCATCAAAAAAATAAAAATAAAGGTCACACATTTACCACAACAGAGAACTAATTACTTTCAGTTTCTTATTCTCACCTCTTCAATAGCTGGCTTTCACTCTGACTTGCATGCCTGTGTGTGTGCAGGTGTGTACTGCAAAGAAATGTCCTTCACAAAGAGTGATGGTGGGGAGGCATGTTCTCACAGTTCAAACTAATAGTTCAAGGGTTAACTTAGCATCTGACATTTTAGTCAATTATTTCTTTTCCAGACTAAGATAAAAAAAACATTTACATTTGTGTTTCATTGGAATGACTCACTGGCACTGAGAACATTCCTCACCAAAGCCAGGAGGCACTGTTAGATAATAACCATGTGAAGCAGAGCAAACAAATGAAGGCTCTTAATAGTTTTAGTGTCACTTCTATCAAGTTGTAGAGTTTTACCTAGGAATTTGCCACCTCCTTACTCTCAAATAGGATTTTTTTAATTAATTAGAATAATTCTTATTAATGCATTCTTAAAGGTTAATCAAATTACTTCTATGTGAGATGGCACTTGTTTTTTAAAAACTTACATTTTCTTCCATCTTGTTAATATGTATTTATATCCAAACCACAACCCGTACTTGTTACAACCTATTTATACTTAATTTTATTTAATGTTTGTCTAATTGATCCCTCCTGCGTTGCTCTTCCTATGGTTTCTTCCATTTTTTCCCCATTAAGAGGTTGTTTTGTTAGGGTTTTGCCTTATCTCAATCGAGGGTCAGGGGATGTTGTATGCTGTATAGATTGTAAAGCTGAGGCAAATTTGTGATTTGGGCTAAATAAATAAAACGACTTTAGCTAGGCTAGCTCTGCCGCTCTAGAAAAAGTAATGTCAGCCTATCTGTCAGCTAGTCCATCACTTTGGTCTAGATTTAAATATCTCAACAATTAACGGAAGGATCGCCATGAAATGTTTACAGGCATCCATGTCCCTTTTGGGTGAATAAATTGTAAAAAAACTTTGGAGATCACCTGACTTTTCATCTAGCTCCATTATGAGGTCAAAAGTTCACTTTGTCCAACATTTTGGAATCAGCTGTGTTTAGTGCTAATTAGCAAACACTGGCATGCTGACACACCAAACCATGATGGTGAACATGGTAAACATTATACCTGCTAAACATTAGCATAACGTTGTCATTGTGCGCAAATTATACAGTCTGCTCCTCCTCCTTTCCCTGAATGTGTATGCATAAAGTATGTTGTGTTAACATTTATTTGTGTGTGTTTGTGTGTACCTTCATAGAAGCGGATCTTGTCTCTGAGTATGACCATGCCTTTAGTGAGCAGCTGGTTCTGAAGGTACTCGGTGAAGAAGGAGCCCAGTTCCGTCTTCAGCAGCTGCCTGCAAAAAAACATGAGTGCATATGAGTATATGCGGACACAGACATGCCACACCCCATCAGTAATACCGCCTAAACATGAACCAAAACCAATTAGTTCTCATGCACTGGAGCGCTGCAGTGTTAAACCAGCAACAGACTCAGGAAATGAGAAAAGATGTTTCACACTGAAATCAAAGGCTACAGCAACATCTGAACAGTTCAATAACAGGATTTTCCACTGACAAACTGTTAACCCTGATAAACACAGGTACAGATTAGTCTGACAGCTTGCTTGCTGTTATTACAGGAAGAGAAAATGTGACCTTTAATCTCTGTGGGACACAAATTATTACTGGGCAAACAGTGTATGTCTGGACACATAAAAATCTTTGATTTTACAAAGCTTGTTGGCCTAAATACATAAATGGTCATGACCACTGCTGTGTTTCTGCAATGTAATGTGATGCTTTTATGTTTAATTTTAGATTACTTGACAGCTTGAGTCCATTCCGGGAAGATCAACCATCACTGTTGCAACAAATAATGTGTGTGCATGTATGTGTATACTGTATACAGTGTGTGTGCATGTAAAGTATTGTATGTGTGTGCAGTGTAATATTTACAATACATGGAGTCGGTTTTGACAACCCTGTCAAAACTGCTCTCAGCTACACCGTATTAAACACAGCAGTGACCCCTCTGAGACCTCGACCAGTCATTTCCCCTTTTAAACAACTTTAAGGTGTTTCTGATTCAGCAGACAGTACATAGCCAAGAACAGCAGGAGCGAAAAACATTACCCATTATGCTACTGAGAGTGAAGCAGCAATAATAGCAGTTGCTGGGCATGTGTTAATGTTTTAGTAAAGACTAACTTTAGCATTCTGAAACTGCCATTATGTGTATGTGAGTGTCTCTGCCGGCACGCTAAAGCAAGGGAAGGTGGGAAATTACAGAAGAAAGCACTATAATTTAGTCTGTTCCTAAAATACAAACCAGCTCAAGCTCAACATTCAGCATGCTTGTATGAAAGTCAGTAAGAGAGAGAGAAAAACAGACAAATTAAAACACTAAGAGACAGACGGATAAAGAGACTGCTAACCTGACACCTTCATTCAGAGTGTAGAGTTCGTTTTCCCCCAGATCCTTCTTCTGGAAAACTGATATTACTGCGTTGTGGATGCTAAGAAGAAACCAGTGTGTGTTTAGCGGACACATATTCACAAAGCTATAATATAAAAGATTCTCATTCCTTCAAACTTGAGATATACTGGTGATCATATGTGTCATATCAGTCACAAACAAAAAGCAATGGAGAAGGTCTCAGATCTAATGTTCCATATATTATTTTTACTAAAGTATCACCGGCTGTCAAGGTTGATCAGCTTGAGCATTTGCTGTTAATGATTTGGGTCATAAAAAATAAAAATCATAAAAAATGTTTAATCCTGATCCTTACTTAGGGTTAACAGCAAACCCCCAAGCAGGCTCAAGGCTCACATACAAACACCCATACATACATGAATGCAAACACATACAGATGATACACCTCAGGGAGTCTGCTGGTACTCCAAATACAGCAGAGAAAAAGAAACAAAATAAAAGCATCTGTGAGGCAGAATAAGATGAAAAGAGGGGTGAGGGATGGACGGAGATGAAAAGAAATTGTGATGGACCCCTCGGGAAGAGAGACAGAGAGAGCTGATGCTTATGTGCATGCATGTGTGTTTGCGCGTAAAGGTTCGTATTCATAACATGAATAATGGCACCAACAGAGCTTTCTGCTTGTGGTGTTTGTTCAACTGCCAAAGTAAGAAGGCACTCACACTCACATTTTCACATTCAGTCATATATGAAAAGTAAACTCACACTTCAGACTGATTAAGAATATACACATCAATCTCTCACACTCTAACCTGTTCCAGGTGGCGTTGGCCCCGGCCCTCCTATGCTGGGTCCCTCTGTCCTTGCTGCACTCCTCTGCCAATCCTCCAGTTGTTCCTCCCTTATCCCCCCCTCCTCCTCCAGGGGTTTTTGCCTGTGAGAGGTCAGTCAGACTGGAGGACGAGCTGCTGCCCAATCTCAGCTTGCTGTGAAGACTCCTTGAAATCCAAAAGACAGAAATAGAGAAATCATAATAGTCCACTTTCCACATATGCTAGTGGAAATGCAAAGAAAGTACATAGAGCATCAGAGTCATCCAAAGACAATAAAAGTAGTTTGTTTTCACCTCAAAAGCTATATGTTGTTGATGAAAGTACAGTGGACATGGTTTGAGAAACTGAATATCACTCAAAAACGTTCTCTTGCAGGATGTGTTCTCTTGATGTCTGTGGTCTATGGTATGTTAATAATCAAGGCACCACACTGAACAGATAAAATACAAAACAACACCTGCTGAAACTCAAAATCAGCAGAAAATCTGAAGAGAAAAGGTACAACTGTGAGGTGTTGTGCACAAACACAACTGTAACTCTTTCTGATTTTAAGGGCTTACATCCTTAGCATTTACTGAGGAGTGATTACTTTTTATTAACTATCTGTTAATGTTTACACAGGCTGATATATTATTATACCGCTTTGGAAACATACAGTAGACAAGTAGAGACAAATAGGAAGAGTGATCGGGAGTAGAGTAAAGTCAGTGTGTGCTCACGCATGCTCTTACGTGTCTATCAAGGTTTAGACGTTGGAAGTAAGGATATACTGTATTTGGGAAGGGGAAAATGAGGACATTTTGGCCTGTCCTCTCACCTTGAAGAAGAAGATATACTTTATTAATCCCGCAAGGGGAAATTCAATGTTTTCACTCTGTTATTATTTTTAGTATTAAACACACAGGTCCGAGACACACACACGCGCACAAACACAACCCATAGCAACACACGAAGAGATGTCAGAGTGAGGGGGCTGCCACTCTGTGCGGCACCCGGAGCAGTTAGGGGTTCAGGTGCTTGCTCAAGGCCACCTTCGGCAGTGCCCAGGAGGTGAACTGGCGCCTCTCCAGCTACCAGTCCGCACTCCACAACTCTGGTCCGAGCTAGATTTGGACCATTTACCCTCCGGTTCCCAGACTAATGCTTACGGACTGAGCTACTGCCGCCCCAAGACAAGCTGGCAAGGTTAGAATTGTTGGTTTTTAGTTTTACTTTTTAGGATGTGGGTTTGGTTTAGGAATGTAGTAGTGATGGTTAAGATTAGTGGATTAGTCAGTGTCCTAAAAAGTAAAGAAGAGGAGCAAAGTACAAAAGTGCAGTGTTATTGTATATGTGTATTTATGTTATATACTGTATACATGCAGGCAAGTATAAATATGCAAACTGCAATATCTTTATATCTCTTTATCTCTCTTATTATTACTGTTGCATTGTCTCAACTGTCCAAAGAATGAAATACTTTCACAATAATTCAAACAACCAAACCAGCTATTTCTGTAATACAACATATCTCCCTCCACACACAGACATACCTACACAGTATGTACTTACTCTAGTAACTGAAAAGGTACCACATATCCCCACTCCATGAGTGTGTGTGTCACTCTGGACAGAACGACAGGTGGATGTAAGAAAGGATGAAGTTCGTAGAGGAGAAAGGGTGTCTCTATCCCAGTCTTTCACATGCCCATTTTTTTATAATTATTTCTTGTTTCATTTCTCTCCCTTTCCATTCTCCCTCTTAATTCTGACTTGTTTCTATTCTTCATTACCCTCCTCTCTCTCTCTCTCACTTTCCCACTGTGCCAGTCGGTGACCATGTGACCCTGTGAGCTTTTGTGCCAGGCGAACAAAGGAACCCTTTGAGGTTCAAGAGGTGCCAAGGGGGAGGGGAAGGATTTAAAGGTGACACACATTTTAATTCCTCCTTCTCTCTGTCGGTCTGTCTGTCTGTGTGGGGCCAAGGACAGATTGAAGTTGTGTTTGATTTATTATCAGATGTTAGCCCAATTTGCTAATCACTGTTCAATATATGTTTATCACGCTGATTTGCTGATATTTGCTTTTTACTGTCATCTGCTGTGGAATTATTTACTTTCCCTCTTTGTTTCAATACATTTGTAATGCCCAATGAACATTGTTCACATGGACGGAATTAAACTGAATTGAATTTAAATTAATTTACACACAAAGAGCAGAAGAAAGAGAAGAAGAAGTGGCTAAGAGG
>NC_060165.1:13595726-13693900 GCF_021292245.1 Micropterus dolomieu | reverse complement strand
AGATGTCAGAGTGAGGGGGCTGCCACTCTGTGCGGCACCCGGAGCAGTTAGGGGTTCAGGTGCTTGCTCAAGGCCACCTTCGGCAGTGCCCAGGAGGTGAACTGGCGCCTCTCCAGCTACCAGTCCGCACTCCACAACTCTGGTCCGAGCTAGATTTGGACCATTTACCCTCCGGTTCCCAGACTAATGCTTACGGACTGAGCTACTGCCGCCCCAAGACAAGCTGGCAAGGTTAGAATTGTTGGTTTTTAGTTTTACTTTTTAGGATGTGGGTTTGGTTTAGGAATGTAGTAGTGATGGTTAAGATTAGTGGATTAGTCAGTGTCCTAAAAAGTAAAGAAGAGGAGCAAAGTACAAAAGTGCAGTGTTATTGTATATGTGTATTTATGTTATATACTGTATACATGCAGGCAAGTATAAATATGCAAACTGCAATATCTTTATATCTCTTTATCTCTCTTATTATTACTGTTGCATTGTCTCAACTGTCCAAAGAATGAAATACTTTCACAATAATTCAAACAACCAAACCAGCTATTTCTGTAATACAACATATCTCCCTCCACACACAGACATACCTACACAGTATGTACTTACTCTAGTAACTGAAAAGGTACCACATATCCCCACTCCATGAGTGTGTGTGTCACTCTGGACAGAACGACAGGTGGATGTAAGAAAGGATGAAGTTCGTAGAGGAGAAAGGGTGTCTCTATCCCAGTCTTTCACATGCCCATTTTTTTATAATTATTTCTTGTTTCATTTCTCTCCCTTTCCATTCTCCCTCTTAATTCTGACTTGTTTCTATTCTTCATTACCCTCCTCTCTCTCTCTCTCACTTTCCCACTGTGCCAGTCGGTGACCATGTGACCCTGTGAGCTTTTGTGCCAGGCGAACAAAGGAACCCTTTGAGGTTCAAGAGGTGCCAAGGGGGAGGGGAAGGATTTAAAGGTGACACACATTTTAATTCCTCCTTCTCTCTGTCGGTCTGTCTGTCTGTGTGGGGCCAAGGACAGATTGAAGTTGTGTTTGATTTATTATCAGATGTTAGCCCAATTTGCTAATCACTGTTCAATATATGTTTATCACGCTGATTTGCTGATATTTGCTTTTTACTGTCATCTGCTGTGGAATTATTTACTTTCCCTCTTTGTTTCAATACATTTGTAATGCCCAATGAACATTGTTCACATGGACGGAATTAAACTGAATTGAATTTAAATTAATTTACACACAAAGAGCAGAAGAAAGAGAAGAAGAAGTGGCTAAGAGGAAGATAGAAAGTGGCGAGGGAAAATCAAAGCCATGTAAAAGAATATGGCAGGGAAGAGGAGAGAAGGTGTGTGCGTGCATGTGTGTGTTGTAGGTCCTTCTGTCAACCTGGATCTTAGTTCAGCGACAAATAAATAGGTCAGTGTGAGAAACAGGAGCCCTGGGCTCAGACACACACACACTCACAAGGAAACTCTCTCTCTCTCACACACACGCTTTTTGTGTCAAAGTGAGGATGAGTTTCCAAAATTCTCTCAGAAAAGGTGCAGTGTTGTACCTTGTGCTACTGAATCTACAGACACTTCAGTCAAAAGTTTTCTCCTAAATAATGGAAACAGAAGCAGAAGATACAGAGTAAACCCTGAGTTGCAAACCGTGTCTAGGGACGATCCCTCTGCTGATGGAAAAAGTGATATATGTCTTTATTTATGTAAATTAAAGGGACGCTGATGTAGCCCAGAAGATAGATACTTTTTTTGTTTTTGGCTCTGAAACAACAGGAAGGAGTTGAGAGACAAAATGCTGCGGTCTAATTACTAAACAAAGGAGGATAAGGGGGGATGTTTGTATGAATGAAAGAATGAATGAGGTCATTCAGGAATGTGTGTGGGTATACGCGTGTGTTCTTCACTTTCATCTACATTTGTGTGTCCCAAAGGATAGGGACAAAGAGGGAAAAAGGAAGAGAAAAAGTAATAGAGCTGCAGTGAACTCTGCATAGTGAATAAGAGGGGCTTGCTGAAGTGTGTGTGTATGTGCGTGCGTGCCCTTACCTCCTAAACGACCCATCTCGTTCCATGCTAGCCCTGACAGACCGCTGCGACCTACTGACTGCCCTGCAACCACCCCAAGTGAATCAGCATCTGAGAAAGGAAACAAGCAGAATCACTGGTAGAGAACATCATCCGACTTCAAACAAAATTGTCACCAGGCTGAAAGCAACACAGTCTAGAGCTGAAATGATTAATCACGTAGTTCGCTGTCAACTATTAAATTAATCGGCAACTGTTTTGATAATCCATTATTTGGTGTAAGTAATTTCCTAAGAATAAAAAAGTCAAAATTTTCTGATTATAGCTTCTTAAAGGTGAATATTTCCTGGTTTCTTTATCCTCTATGACAGTGTACTGCTAACAAGACATAGTACTCTAATCAAATTACAGAAAAGTGGTTGAGAAGGACATCTGATCCTACCACGAACTCAAATACCCCTACTCACACACACACACACAGATAGAAGGACAAATATATCAGGCAGGTTTTAGTACAGGATAAAGCTGAGGCTTCCTCATGAACTATATCCCTGCCTTAACCAAAACAACACTTCTGATCTTTATTTTCTGTGCTCCTCAGCTTTGTAATGACATTTAATAAAATAAAAGTGTCAGTGAATTACTTTACAGTTACAGTGATGGTTTTTAGACTTTTGGTTGCAAAGCATGCATGTAAAGTTATATAGCTCAAAGCTTAACTTTATTGAATCAGTTTTACTGTCAAATGCATTGTACGTGGTGTTTAGGTATGAGGGCCCTGGTGTGGTCATGATCAGGGTAATCACTGTCTGTTTAGATAAATAAACTGTAATGTGGTTGTCTGCTTGGCTAATGACTCTCCAGAGGTACAGGCTTTACTTCCTGGAAATTATGTGTGTTGCTACGCAATATAAACCATGACCTGCTGTTGCTTGGCAGCCAAAGTTAAATGGATTACCTAGTCTATCCTTCAATATATATTCATTTTATTTTTATTATCTAGTAATTTATCTGCGAAGCACACTTGCGTTGACCGATGTACTTGACATAAATTTACCTGACCTCACAACATGAAACTGATTTTAACCTTCTATAAGAACCAGGACTTAGAAAATTTTTTTAAAGTTAATGAAATAGGTTTGTCTTGGTGGATGTCTGTGGCCTTGATCCTGGTGTCTGTCTCTGACCAAGTCTTTCTTATGCCACACTTCAGTGCGCTTTAATGCCTTGCTTAAGGGCTTTTAAACTTTAGATATGTGGATTGTGCTTATGGGAGCTTCAGAGTGTTTCTCCATCAGACTATGGACAGATTTTCATGAGAGGTCCAGCGAATGAAACCTGCGAGCCTCCTCCTCCCCCCACCTCTCTCTCGGCAGCAGACAGTTTACAATGTAAGTAGATATCATAGACTACACTGCTGAAAATGAACACCCATAATCGGCTTCAACTGGAAAACACAACACACACAAAGACACACACACACACACACACACCATTCTGCAGACTGGAAGCGCAACAGGGAAATTACCACATTGCACCAGACAAGTGCTAAAGAAACTGTTTGCTGTGTCTTGTAGCAGGTTTTCTGCTCTACAAGACTGTGACAGAAAACCAAACCACAAGTTGGACGTCCTGCTGTACAAATCATTGGTGTCTATTTACAGCAGTTCTCAAGGCTGCCTCATGTCTACCTGAGGGCAACTAATGTGCAATACAACACTTTCAATTTTAAAGCGCACAGAAATCCTGGCGTAGGCCTATGGTATGTTACATATGTAAGTAAGTTATTTTAGCCAATAATATTTTGCTATTGATTCTTCTATCAGTAGAAAACTTATGGGGACATTTGCTTTTCTCAAGTTACTGAGTTGATCGATTTTCATTCAGCATACTCACTTTTTCAGAAGCCTTCCTGTCCTGTTAATAGCAAGTGTCCTCTATGTTAAAATCCAGCAAGAAAGCCAAAAATAACTCCTGTAAATCCGTGAAGGCTGGAGGTCTACGCGGTGGCAAAGTAGTCCACCGTCACACCTCTTCAGCTCAAATGACAGAGCGCGCGACGGCTGAGAACATTCTCCTGAAAAGATATGGGGACTTGACCCCGCGTGAGCTGCGAGCTGTCAGCGCGGTTTCCACGGCTCTCCGCAACTCTCCGTGCGCGAGAGAGGGAGGAAGTGAGAAGCATGAAGCTGTATGTGTAAGAGAGAGAGAGAGAGACAAAATGGGGGGGGGGGGGGGGGGGGGGGGGGGGGGGGGGGGGTGCGTACGTTTGTGCGCTGGAGTCGATGGGTGAGATAGTAAGCTATGGAAAGTGTTTGTGGTTTAGTGTGTGTGGAGTGTAGGCTATATGATAATAGGCTACACATAACAGTTGAACAGATATTTAAAAAGCAAAGAATAAAGAGAGAAATTTTTTTTTTATCCATGTGTTATTCTACTACTGCTATGAATATTCTATCTACTATGAACATTATGTCTAATGCAAGTGGACTAAATGCAACTAGGTACAATATTGAGGTAGCCTACTTGATGGGTTTTTTGGCATTTAGCTTTATTTTGACAGTACAGTAGAGAGAGACAGGGAAGGTAATATGTCCATTTTATGCTACTTTCAGTGGCAGATCTGGAAAACTTTGCCTGTGGTAGCAGTAGGTTTTGGCAGGGTGTTTTTGGAGGGTGATGTGTGGGAAAAATACATAGCCTACCGCTTCTGTGGGTAAATGACAAAAGTAAATAGCCAATAATTATAGTGAGTGAAATTGTCTGTTACTGCACTGGGAATGTATACAAAGAAAATGAAAACATTCACTATCATAACATCCAGCTAGATTTGTGGCTACGATCAAATCAATAAAAAGGAGTGAGACTTAGATTATGGCTAAAATATTCCCAGCCTGTATGTGTGTAGACTCAGGTGCTCACATTAACAGATGGATGTTAGAGATACAGATAGGGTGCTTTTAAATATATTTATTCAATTCAAATAAAAATGATCAATCTGTTGTCATTAACACTGCTGTTGTACTGATATACTTTCCACCAGAACTTTACCATAACCACTTAAGTCATTGCTACTGACTGAAACAAAGGGTTCAGCAAAATGATTACAGTTTATGTTGAAGAGGACATGGATGTCTGCAACAAATTTCATGGCAATCCGTCTGACAGTTGTCGATACATTTCACTTGAAGCCAAAACTTGCTTAAAAGAAAGAAAGAAAGAAAGAATGTGTCTCCTGCCTCAACATGACTTTTTAGTGCAGATTGGAGGCAGCTTTGTCAGCAGGTTGAAAACATTGGGCGTCTCTGTTGTCAGCAGATTTGACTCCCATCATGTTTAATTCATAGTGAAACAATTCATAGCCAAACCCATACAACAGCAGCCCACTCAATACACTGGTCATTACACTGAGTGCCTTTACTGCTGACAGAAAAGGCCACTCAGCAGCTACACAGGCTTCTGTGTGTGTTTGTGTGTGTGTGTGTTTTCACACTTAAGAGCCAATTTGCATTTACTGCAAACAGTATCTAATGTACAGATCCCAGTTTTAACCACAGAGCCAACTGTGTCCCATCAGACAAACTGCACTCTGTCTGCAGAGACCGCATAAATATGCAACTGTACTCCTCTGTTACTGCATCTCACACACACACACACACACACACACAGTTGTGTTTATATCACTTCAGAGACATGACAGATATTTATTGACTTCCTTTAGAGATACCCTGACCCCGAACTACTACTTGCCTAACCCTTACACTAACCTTAACCTAAACCTAACACTAAACTTAAAATGTCTTCACCCTAAAATGTAATGATTTACGTTATGGGGACTTGTGTTTTGTTCCCAAAAGAAAGGCGGCTCTCCACAATGTGATCGTGTAAACAGATTTATATCTTCATAACATGAGTAAAACATGTCCACACACACTACACTGTCCCTCCCAATTTAATAAGGAACAGGTTTATAATAACAAAGTCTACTGGTCAAGGCCAGATTGTATCGTAAAAGTTGTCAGGACTATAAAACAACCACACACACACACACACACACACACACACACACACACGCACACGCACCTGGAAAAATACAACTCGCCCAGAGTTCACTAATCACTGAACATTATATAAGCAGAGTGTAACTAATGTCTCTGCCTGTGCACATACACACAAATATTCAGGGCATACAGGACAAACTTGGAATTCCCTCTGTAAACTGAACACACCATCATCTTGAACATGTGTCATTTAATTTGTAATTTATTCAATGATAGTTTTCTGAAACCAATTTTGTGGTGAGATACTTTAATATTATGCCTTTTATTAATTGTTGGAATTGTACTCTTTGGATATAGTCCATTCCTAGCTATAATTTTAAGAGCACAAAGTAGAAAGGTTAGGTCCGAAAGTGTAAAAGACACTTGAATTCTGATGCTCATTTATTTCCACAGTATAGAGGCAGCAACACTGCTTTTCTGTTTCTCTTTCACAACCTCTTTCCTATATAGTTTATGGCTGGCAATTTGCACTACAGCACACTTTGAAGTTGATTTCAACAAGGAAACTCTGTAGGTTCAAAAACCACAAAACACGCTGTAAGAATGTGCAAGCTCTTACATGATAATATGGCATTCATTCTGTTTATTTCCTGAAGAGAAAAGCTTTTTTTCAGTGTAATATTGTTAGATAATCCAACGTGGGCGTTTGAGGTCATTCTAAAAAAGTTGCAATAGTTCCTTATTAAGTGTGAAACCTGTAAGCTCATATGAGGATGAGTTGTTCTCAGTCTCCCTGGTTTTGCTTTTCATTTCCTCTCCTACGCATACACCTCTCACTCTCTAAATACTTCAGCTTCAGAAGATTTCACGTGGTGAGGGGCTTCCACTTCCTGGTTCCTAGTTTTATAATGTTTTACAAGTGAAATGCCATGTCTTTTTCATGACATTACACACAACTGAAAATATTGGATGTTACTACACCTGAATTCTCCATTTCATCTCAAATATTGAAGTTGTTCAAGTACCTGATTCTCTGACTTATAAATTCTCTACTGATGGAGCAGGTAGAGGTTTAGTGCGTTGCTCAATGGCACTGGCAGGACAAAGTGTTCCTAAATTGGCGACCTATTGGTTGCTGGACTGATACTCTACATTCAGTTTCCTCAGTCTATTTAAAAACACACACAAACTCACATTAGGCTGACACAAACACACACACACACACACACACACACACACACACACACACACAGGGGACATGGACACACACGGTCACAACCACATGTGGACAGGAAAAGCACATAAAGCAAAGGTGGGCATGCACTTTTACCAAAAATGTACTGAAATACTCATGTACACAATCAAATGCACACACACTCTCACCACAGACAAACTGGTGCGCCATTTAAAACTCGGTGCCATGTAAATCTGGGCTGTGCAAACAAACAAGGGGAGAAAAGCTGCTCTCACGCCAAAGGAAACAGCAGCAGGAAATTGTACTGACTCCACTCAGGAGACCACATCACCCAGCGTAAACTAGCAGCCTCTGCTTACACAAGTACACGATTACACTAAACATAGCAAGGCTGCAACATCATCGCTACTGCATAGGGGAAGGGTTGGATTTTCTTTCAAATTGGTCCAATGTCGCAAACATCCAGGTCATTTTTTCATTCTTTTTTTTGTTTTACGTTATAGAAGGGTGTGTTATGTCAGTATCTAAACCAAATTAAAGTGATCCAACACCATTTAACCCAATATTTTCACAATAAAATGCACTTAAAATAAAAGATAATTTTACTCCCACAATCTTCATCTCAGCTCTTTCAGAACCTCAAAATATTTCTGTAATTCGTCTGATTCTTCTTATCTCCACCTTTGTGCTTATAGATGTGCAGCAGATTATGACTTTTACCTCGATTCACCAACTCAGTGATAAAGAAAGAGTTTTAAAAAAAGTTTTGTCAGATCAACTTGATTGAGAAACTGAGATTACAAAAAGAGGTCAAACAATAGCCCAGCCTTCCTTCCTTCCTTAAACCACCACAGGTGCTGCAAAGGAACCAAAGTCAGTACTAACCTGTATTTACCCAGACCACAAGTCTGCATAAGTGTTCCACTTCAGTAGCATCCTGGTCCACACTGGTCACCGTCTGGCTGCAGTTAAAGGTTAAAGGCTTCATTTAAGGGCAGCTGACGGTAGTTGGAAAGCAACTAATACATTAATGAGTAAGACGAAAAAAAGAGGAGTATCTGTTTACTTTGGATGACACACATTTTAAATATCAAATTATATCAAAACTGTACATGATTTCCATGACTCTTATGAAACATATGGGAATTGGGTATAGAAGCCACTGATTACATTTTAGGGGCATATAGGATTGATCATTTTAAAACTATACAAACTATCAGAGACAGATTTGAAGGGTGTGTTTGCAGGGACAGGAAGTGAAAGCGTGACCACTGTTTAGTAAACACACACACATATGTACATACAGAGTCCATATGGAAACCTACTCAGCTAAAAAGGTTATCTATTACGTATTTATCAATGTTTATATATATATATATTAGAACAATCAGTGGTTTGTCCCACCATTGCAATAACAACCAGTTCAGACTGCCTGTGTGTGTCTGCTCCTCTCTGCCACTGTTTAGACACAACAGAGAACTATGTGGAATAAGGATGTAATTTAAAAAACCCAACAACAAACAGCAGTGATATCATTTCTAATAATTATGTTGTATTGGCAGATTTTAATAGTTCATCAGGGGAATGACACTCCAGGTGAACAGTGGGGAGAAGGGCAGAGAAACCAAAAGGATTGGCAAGCACACATATTTAATTTATCACAATCAGTATCAAGTACTGTGCTTCCACCACCTGTGTGTCCCCATACAATGACAATTTCAGACCCAGTCTGCCCAGTCCGAGACTGGGAAGTTCAGGTGGTGGCATGAGACAAAAAAGTAGAGGAAAGTGAGGTCGTGGAAAAAGAGGGAAAGCATCATTTGTCCTTTCACATTGGACAGAGGTCAAACTGGACGCTACATTGACTCTCTATCGCATCTCAAGGCACAAGTGGTATTTGAACACAGGATGGGCTGGGGCTAGCGGGTTAACATGCTAACTTCAGCAGATATCTCTGCAACACATCACAAAGATGTCTTTGACAATATGTCAGAGCTGTTACTTCTTTGCATTCTATTGATCATGTCAGTTCATTTTTTTATGTTTTACAGAAAAATGTTGGTCAAATCTTACACATTGTACCTTTTAAACAGTGATATAAATAATCTGATAAAGATCAGGTCATTCGTCTGCTGACTTAGAGAAGGTCATCCGTCATCCGTGCCTTTCTCTTCTCAAGACTTGATTATTCCAATGCTCTGCATTGTTGTATTGTATATACTGGTATTAGTAAGGGAAAGATTCATAGACTGCAGCTCATTTAAAATGCTGCAGCCAGGCTTCTAACTCGCACTAAGAGGAGTGACCACATCACACCAATTCTTGCTGCCATTCACTGGTTACCTGTGAGTTGTAGATTTTAAGATTTATCTACTTGTTTTTTAAAGCCCTGAACGGTCAGGCTCCTGCTTGCATCTGTGATTTGATAACTCCGTACAAGCTGGATCTTCCGACAGGGCTCTACCAAAGTCTCGTCTTGTCACTAAATGTGAGCAGGCTTTTGCTGTTTGGGCCCCTCAGCTGTGGAACTCCCTGCCATCTCATGCAGGCAAACTCACTGGCCTCTTTTAAATCTCTTCTTAAGTCTCATTTTTATCGAATGCCGTTTTTATAAACATTGTATTATTGCTGTTGTTGTTGTATTATTTATTGTTTGTTATTGTTCAATTACTTTTATTTTAAGTATTTAAGTTTGTTTCTACTGCATAGCACCTTGTAACTTGGTTTTGAAAAGTGCTATACAAATAATTATTATTGTATATCATTGTCAAATTTATTGTCATATGTTGATATAAATTCTACATTTCTGTTTACTTTACTGAAAAGGAAGTCATTTAATCTGCTGTTGCTTTTATTTGCTCTGTCATCCAACATTGTGAGAAAGTCTGAAAACCATTAACTGCTTCAAGACCACTTCCTGTTTTGTGCTGTAAAACTGCAGGGTCTCCAATGTTTGACCTGGTTGCACTGTGTGTAAAAACTAACGATGCTCATGCTGACTTGTTACCTGTGGTCCCCATGGTACACCTGCTACTCAGATAGGTCACATCATAAACAGTTATATTTTAACAAAAGCTTGCTTGTCATAAGAAAAGTGCGTAAAATAACTACTTAGATACACAAGAATATGGATGTGGATTCCTTGTGTTTAGTGCTAATTAGCAAAATGTTTAGCATCCCAACATGCTAAACAGACCTGCATAAGATCAGCATTGTAAGAATGTTAGCATGCTGGCATTTCCATTTAGTATAGCTTAACCCAGCCGCTATCATGGCTGTAGACTTGTTGTATGGGGGGCTTTTTTCTTCAGTTAACACTTGATACATAAAACTGACAGTAACTGTTGATTGCTTGATTTAGCTTGTCGTTTCAGTGTGATTCTTACCGTTTAATATTTGTTCAGTAGACCATTTGACAGAATTAGAGTGTTGTGGCGGTTGACTGGTGATTACTGGTGACAACATGCAGTTTCAGGTTGTGTCATTGTTGCAACACACGTCTCCGGCCTACAGTGTGGAATCCGCTAAAGGATACCAATCTTCTCAGCCAGTGTTTTATGTTTCTATGGTAATTCAAAACGTACTCCAAAAGTAATGTGACTTACTAATGCTAATATGCTATACATGTGGCAACTTTAAAACTGGGCTCAAGTCAGTTACAAAGACATTTTAAAACATGAATAGGAGGCAAAAGATCCAACTCAAGGCTTATAATTTTCTGCCTTTTTTGAAATTTTCTGAATGTCATATTCACTCATTCTTTACATACAGAAATGGAAACCATGAAATGGTTTGTACAGCTTATTTGTGTTACATAAACTGAAGCACAGAACTAGCTTTTCTTTCCGTCTGCAGTCTGTACATTTGTCCCTTTCTCCCACACAATGACATCTGAAGACCCCCCCCCCCCCTCATTTCATTCTGCCATAGAAAAAAAAAGGCCACTATCATGTAAGTCTACAAATTGGTCACGACAGAAGGATGAATAGATGGAGGCGACACATACTGTGCACACACATAAAAAATATTTAAGCTGATTTTTTTTAGATTCATTTGCATCCTGTTTATTCATCTCTGCTCTCCTCTTTAACTTAAAAAACAATAACTTTTTTAATTCCCACAACAGTAATCTTACATGTCAATGAATAGTAGACCTCTTTCAACTAAGGACCACTGCTGATTTCTTCTTTGTCTTCAATGCTCCGTTAAGTGCTCAGCAGTGCTTGGACTGACTGTTACTTAGTTATTCACCTCTGATTCTGGTGTAAGCAAGGTCATTCTTGTCCTTGGGCCACAGTGTAAGCTAACTGCCAAAATTCCCCAGCCAAACAGGACCCCTAAATGTTTGCAGTTGTCCTGCAAAACTAGGAATCACAAAAGGAATATCAATACATGAATCAGAAAAGCATCATACTATTATCGGTTGTAGTCACAGTCAAAATGTACCAGCATGTGGTGATCTGCCTCTTAGAAAAGTTCACACATGTAAGAAAATATAATTTGCACTTATCTAGGTGTGTTCATCTGGCTACAAAAATTTAAAGAAGCCAGATATGTGTGGGAGATCTGTGTTGAAAGGAGAATGTGACCTTTAGTTCGTGCTGTGAACAGTTTGTGTGTGTGAAGTTGTGGGTTTGGTTTCACCTCATGGCTGACACATTTGACCTCCATCCTCTCTGGTTGTGACTCTCCCACGATATAAAAAATAAACTGTGATTATGTACTGTGGATAATGGAAGTTTGTTTTTTTCTTAAAGCATGAACAGAACAGCAACAACTGTAAACTGAACATAAAAAAACTTGAGAAATCATACCTCTGCATCTTGTGCGAGTTCACCTGCAAACACTGCATTTGCAGTGGTTCACAGTAGCCTGTAAACCAAAAGCCCTACTCTGTAAAAAATTAAATACTGAGTTTTATATTCAGGCTTATCAAGCTGATTACACGCCATTAAGTTCTAAATGACTTCCTGCTATTTACAGCTGGGACTAGTAAAAGTGTCCTCAAAATAAAAACATTTAGAGCAAAGACATTTTTAGGAGCATACTGTGTGTGTGTGTGTATATATATATATTTTTTTGTTGTTTGTTTGGTTGGTTGGTTTTTTTTAAAGCTCAATGCAGATTAATATCCCAATCTCAAAGTGTGCTTTTTTTGCAGTGCAGTATTCATGTCATAGCAGGAAAACTGCACGATGGAAATTTATTGTTATAATGTACCGGTAAGTATCATATTCCTTCCTCCCTTCCTTCCTCAAGCCTCTCTTTTTCCTCTGGGCTGACCATATCATTTTCATTGTATCCAAGGTGACAGATAATAAGCACGGATTCACACCTCACAACGAGCTGTTTTCCTGATTGGCATTGAAGCAAGAAGCTGTTTAATATGGTGTGGAAAACAGGAAGGAGACCAATTTATACAGTAAATCCAGGTTATACACTGCAATGGACTGGCGACCTGTCCATGGTGTACCCCGCCTTTCGCCCGATGTCAGCTGGGATTGGCTCCAGCCCCGCGACCCTGTACTCAGGATACGCGGTTGACAATGGATGGATGGATACAGGTTATATAATGAATCAAGGTTAGTTCTGCCACCGTGTGGAGAGGACGGGTACCGCAACAAAAGGGAACCTCTTTGTTGAGTCTTAATTTTGCTCAGAGAAAAGACAAACCTGACCATATTGTGATATGATGGGGTGATGTTTTACATTTGGGGCAAAGGTTAGTTATTCTGATACTGCATCAGGTCTAGAAAAAAAGCTGACAAAATTATTTTAAGGGAGTGAAAAATCTTTTGTACTCAACTCAGTCTGACTGAGCCATTTCTACCACTTGGTTAAAGTATGCCAGTGGCATAAACATTTGTGGTATTTGGCATTTTTTTTGATGCAGATTCAGAGGCAGTTTTTATCAAATTAAACGGTTAAAATAAAAGGTCTTGAAAAGTCTTCAAACACATTTCAAATGCAGAGTATCTTACAACTTTGACTGTGTCCATGTCGTTGTCTATCTTTTATGTTCTGGTTCATGGTGACCCAAAGGCCTGTTAAATAGATTATGTTTTAATATCCACAAATCATTAACAGCAGAGAGACATGATAACACATAATTCCTATCTTTAAATAATTTAAAGTCCAGTCTCCCCAATTCATTTGAACAACTTTTATTTATTAAGTTTTTACAAATAAAGTAACAAAGTTCATTGTATTGTAGCGCAAAGCGCAAGGTTTTTTTAATATGAAGCTTGAACACTCTATACTTAGTGCAAAACATACCTTTAAAGGCTGCCGATGACTCCCTACATGTATTTTATTTTGCTTTCTCTTTCATTCATTTATCCTTGTATGTTTTTAATCCAATAACTTTGTACAATGTCAAACACGATACAGAAAAATGAAAACACTGAATTTAGTTAGGTGCCGCTACAGACATTAAAACTGCTGATAAAACAAGTGAGAAATAAAAAATAAAACATGAAAGCATCAGTGAGACCAAAAACATAATTAAAACGTTGAGACAAACAGTCTGTAGAAACTGTTGCTGTGCTCGAGACTCGACATAATTCCACAGGAGCAAGCTACACGAAATAGCAAGGAGAATTGAACTGAATGAATCTGTATGTGTGTGTGTTGATCTGTTGGTGCACTGAAAGGCATTTTTATATATTACATGTGGGCACTTCTACAGTAAAAAGCATAAAAAGGTTAGCGAGTCCTGAAACTGTCAAAACAGAAACTGAATCTAATGCAAGCGAGTTAAAAACATCTATTGCTACACTGTAAGTGTGTCACCAGAAAGAGAATCCTACTTGAACCTCAGGTAACTTCACAATAAGAGTGCCTGCACACTAGATAACTCTCAAGCCTTTCACAGTAAGAGTTCTCCACTCCAACTCTTTAAAATACTTGCACCCTAGTTTAACTCCAGAGCTTTAATAAAGTAAGAGCCCTACAGCATGCAACCTCAGAGCTTGATAGCATACTGTAACATTAAATAATATTGCATTGCAATCCATTGAAAGTAGCCTAAGTGGAGACACAGCAAAATGTTATCAAACTCCTACAGTGGAAATCATCCGAGGCTCGAGCAATGGCAAAGTGAAAATCCAGGTTGTTACCTGGCAAATGTAACAGCTCCAGTGAGTAAAAGCAGGTAAATACACTAAATTTTCTCTTTTAATTCTTTATCTCTGATGTTTCCACTCCACTGACAAAACATCAAATGGCACTGAGTTGGTGGCATCATTAAAGGTTTGACTTCTTTTAACAGATCATGATAAACAGAATGATCATAACCAGAACTTAAGCAAAGTGGCTCAATGATTATTCACAGCTTCAACCAAACTTGCCAAGTAGTAAAAAAAATGTTGCATTATTATTCATGAGAAATGGAAAATCTCTCTTAAAAGAGGCAAAAGCAATCAGGGTTTTTGTACAAACGTTACACACGCGTTACCTTTTTGTGTTTTTATGTGAATCCAGAACACCCATTCTCAGCAAAAAATAAGAAGACATTTTTAAGTGAATGTCAAAGTTTGTACCAGATATGAGAAAGAAAAGAGGACAGGGTGTCAAAGCCTTGAATCTAAAACCACCATAAGTCCATTATCAACATTACTTTCATCATCATAACCCCCATCATCACCAGTACAATCATCATAACCACCGCTGTGCTCACAGTCATTTTAACCACCACTGCCGTTATCACCACCACCAACACCTCTAGCAGTCTGATGCCCTTATGTTAAAATATAAATTTTTTTAATTTTTGGTTTACATAGTGATTTCTGTGACTATTAAACGCTGTTAAACCCCAATGGTGCAGCTTCGAATACATACAGTGGGAATAGGAAAGGATGAGACAGTTTTCATACCTTTAGCAGAATTTATTTATTTTTGTCCGATAGCAGCAATTCTCAGAGGAGGCGGCATTCCCAGCCAAATCTGTTAAAAAGACAGTAGAGTTCGGCTGGCCTCGTAATGGCTTTTTGATTATAAAAAGGTTAGATAGCAAAATAAAATTGGACAACAATGGGCTAGACTTAAGGGGCAAGATGGCTCCTATAATGTGGAGTTTGTGGACTCTTGGAAGATTAGCCAATGACTTACAAGCGATCCAAAAATCAATCAAATTCTATAATATGCATCTTTGGAGTCTGTATATTTGAGTGTGAATGCTGTAAGCATTCGCAGCCTATGTTCCTTGATTCTTAATACTTTTTATTTTACGCTGCTGTTAACACTTAAAGGCCCTGAAAAAATATTTTCTTCTTTCTACGAGTGATGGGTCCCTACAAGAAAACACTATTTTATGCCAAAGTTTGGACAGCTTTGGTTATTGTACATCAGAGATTTCTGTATTTCTTCGTTTCTTTTTCTCTCACTGATTTGAAGTGGGTGGGGCTCAGTGGGAAAAATTTACTACCAATTGCAGTTTTTTTTTACCATAAATATGATATATCTAAAATATTTATAAAGTTTTCAGGGCCTTTAAAGTCTGTAATTGCATAACTACTTCATGGTAATTATTTTTTTGGGCATGTGGTCATGGCTCTATAGTCACTCTGCTCAGTTTGAGGCTGCCGTTTCACTACGTTGTGGTCATTTGACTGCAAATCCATGTGAAGTATATAGAAGATGTGCCTTATATAGTACTTTCAGCAAAACAAAACAGAGTGCGCTGTTTCTATGTGGCAATTGTCTGCACTCACTATTCACTGAATAATAATCAAATTGTGCTCATAACCAGGGCAGGAGATGTTTTTTAATCCAGAGGTCATAGCATCATCATTTGTTTTTGTAATTAAAAGAACATTAAAAGACAGTAACTTTTGTTCGCTGTAACAATGTGTCCTCTACTGAAAGCATCCTGCACCTGGGCCAGTGCCTCTGAAGTAGAGTGGTCCAAACTTCAAATACAATATTCAGTAACTCCCTGCTTAAAACCAGAAAAATATCCCCCAATATCTACATTTTAAATACTGGAGAGAAAAAAAAAAAGGCAATGATAGACTAATGTTCGGCTCATCTTTCATCATGTTGTGGTGTAACCTCACGTGTATGTAAAGCACAGCAATGGGAGTCACCTCCCAGAAACAGCACTGACATCAAATGCTGCCTTTTTCAATCTTAAGTGGTAAATCTCATTGGCTTAAATGGCAGCAGAGTTAAGGTCAATTCATCTTTCTACCAATTCTCAGCTAAGTTTGTCTTGTTAACAGTTATTTTCATTTTTTAAATCCAACCTGGGGAAAACACACTCTCAATTAGCTGAAATCAAGGAGAACTAACCAGAAACCAGCTATAGCGCACACAGCGGCAGCTGACAACTAAAACAACTATTATTACTGCATCTCGACCAAAAATACTACATGCCTTCTCCACTAACACCAAGTCCAGTCACCACCATCATCACCACTGACTTCAAAGTGACACCACCCAAAACTCTCCACATCTGCTGTCAACTGTGCTTACTTTAACCCAAGTCCTCAATCCCCACAACGAAACAAGCAACAGGAAGGATGCAAGGCACTAGTAAGTACCTCCAGTATTAACCAGAGGCTCTAGGGAGAGGGGGAAAGCAAAAGAAACAATGTGAAAATAAAAGAAATAAAAGAGAGACCTTTTTTTCAAGTACATTAAAATGGACACCATTGGTTTATACATTCACATTCATCTAACAAAACCAGGGAGAAAGGGAAGAGGAGGGCTATTTAAAGTGTCTGATATACAAGAACTGTATTAAGAAAAAAATAGCTAGCATTACTTTATTATCTAAATATCTATCCTGCCATTCACCCCGGTTTGTCTTTATAATTGGGCTTGGATGTCAGTTTCGACTTTCAATTCAATCAGTTCTAAAGATGAACTGAAACTGCAGTCGATTAGTTGTTAGTAAGGCATTTGTTTTGGATCACATCCTCAGTAAGTGATTGCGAGGACAGTTATTGAAAAGAGGGATTTAAAATTTTCACATTTTGATGAGAATCCATTTGCTGTAAGCAGTGAATTGAAAGTGAAAGGACCCCAAACCATTCTCTGTATGCTTTTGTTTTTAATTTCTGACATTTCACCCTAAAACTAATGTTGTCCAACAACATTTGCTAATAATAAACAACAGTAATCACAGTGTTTCCACATCGTACACTGATGTGCGCATATAACAGGTCCATCGACAGAACATGTTCTTGTTTTTGTTTCTTTTTAAATAGAACAATAATCATTAACAACAATAATTATGACAATAATGTACATTGCAATCATTTCAACACAATTGTTGAAACCAACCTCATGATGAAACTAAGAACTAAGGCATTAGTCTCTGAAACTATGTCTGTTAAACATCTGCTACGCGTCCAACAATGCGCGTGTATTTACATAAGTCTGTGCATGACTGTGTGTGTATGTAGGCATGTGTATTTAAATGAATGTCTCATGCACTCTGTGTGTGTGTGTGTGTGTGTGTGTGTGTGTGTGTGTGTGTGTGTGTGTGTGTGTGTGTGTGAGTGAGAGAGTGTGCTTGCTGGGGGCAGCAAGCAAAACAAAACCACCAAAACAAAATCATAATAAAACAACAAAATGGAATCATCATAGCTGACATTCTAAAAAATAAACGGAGACACAAACTGTACAGGGACTCTATATTATTCTGATAACAAGGCCACTTATTTCCGGTGAGTTCTCTCATGTTTGGGTTTTTATCCCCCCCTCTGAAAGGTTTCTGCTGTTATTGCTTCAAATGGCAACAGAGAGGCGGAGAGAGGAATGGAGGAAGAGGTGGAGTCGTGATGGTGAAGAGGTGTTTGGTGTTCAGAAGCATCTGTCAATGTGCAGTCAGCACTGTAGCAGTGGTGCACACAGCCAGTATGTTCCTAAAATAAGCAGTGGAACATGAAACAGATGAGGTGTTTGACTGTTATTTAACATAAACACTCATGCTTCCCCTCCCTCTTCATCTAGTTTCTCTCCTCCATCTCTCTCCATCTGTTTGAATGCTTTGTCAGAACAAGGGAGGAACAAGACACGTAAGGTCGTAGAAGTCAGAAATTTTCTCAAGCTGACGAGTCAAAACTCCGCCAAGTGCTGAACAATACTCTAAACCACGCTCGAGGTCAGCTCAGCTGCAGCCGTTCAAATTCTCAATGTGCGTATTATTTGTTTCGGATTGTTTTGTGCTTTGAATGAAAATTTTCAAATTCTGAATACTGAAGAAAAAAAACGATTTCTGAACTTAAGATAAACTGCTTGCTTTCAGAGTGATACAGCCCTCTTGTGCATCATTTGATGTTGACAATGACCACTTAGAAAGACAACCCTAACGCGATGGCCATCCATGCTCTCCTCTGTACCCACCAGTTACTTCTTTAAAGAATGCCAAAGTCTTTTCTGTATTAAATTTGGGAAAACTGCATTGTTGCATGTTTCTGTCTTCGATGAGAACTTAAGGATTAATACTCCGAGAGCTAAAAGTTAGAAATACTTTAAGCTTCAGCATTATACGCTTTTAAGAGGTGCTGTGTGAACCCCCCCGCACTCAACCTGATATAACATCTCCCCTCCACTATCTCACAAGGGTGATGGTGTGACCTAGAGTTGTTCATCAATTTAAAAATTGAAGAGGAACAAGTGTGAGCGTGCCTATGCACAATACCTTACACACAAACAGTTATTAACACCAATCCCACATCCTGTCACAACCTCTTTGGCCTTTTAACATTGCACTCATGAGTCTTTTCCATTATCCTTGAGCATTTGGCCAGCTGTTACAAGCCCACAGTCAAACACAGCAGAGGGGGAGGTTATGTGACAAACTGTGGAGATGGCCACATCGCATTCCTGATTTCTTCTCTCCTCTTCCTTTCCATTTTTCTTTTCTCCTCTTGAACAGGTCAGCTTCTGTCACTTCAAACTCCTTGCTCACCACGCTCCTGCAGTTCTTCCATCCTCTCCGGCCGATCAAGCCCAAGTAACACTCTGTTCCACACCTGTCCAGTCCAGTCGGGCCGTGATTCAAACCAGCCCTCACCCCCAGCCCTACGTGGTCCTCAGGTTGGGTCCTCCTGGGTTGCTGACCGACTTTTGCAGAGTGTTGGTCAGATGGAAAGCCTGGAGCGGCCCCTGCCCGGAAATCTGGCCCTGTCCACCAACCGTGGTGGGGTAGGGACCCAGGGGCTGGGAGGTACTGACCAGCAGAGGCCCAGGCTGTGCTGGGCCCTGGTGTGGGGTCGACAGGCCGTGAGCCGGACCGGACCATTGTGCGCTGTAGGCAGCGGTTGGGGTGTAGTTGATGAACTGGGGTTGGGGTTGAGATGGAGTGGAGGAGACAGAGGGGTGGCACAGGGAGCCCTTGCGAGTGGCCATAGAGGTAGCGGTGGTGGCGTTAGTAGGGAGGTGGGCTGAACCTCCAATGCTGCTGGTACACAGCTGGCTGGGAGCAGAGTACTTCCTACTCAGACTGGCTGACTGGATAACCTGAGGTGGAGATTTCATGTGAAGAAAGAGTTTAAAAGTTTATTCATGCAGACACTTAATTTAGTAGATATCACTTGATTTTTGTGATTTTATCATTTGCAAGTTTGTTCAAGAATTTGCACCATCAAATTGGGCATCTACTGGATTATTAGCTCAATCTGAAGTCCTGTCCTGAGAGATCAAGTGTGAAATTTAGTTTTAAAGACTTTTATCAATTTAGTCAATATTGGGCTCCTGTGGTGCATGTTCCAAAATAAAACCGTAATTAATGAAATTACTAATTGAGACACCTGGGGCTAGTTGATATTATTTCATCATAGAAGCACTGGGTGAGCTGATCATGATGTGATGTGGTATATTTTTAAACTAACCTCATAGCTGTGTCCCTGTGCTGGGGCCTGCTGCAACTGTTTGGCACTCCTCTTCCCCTGAAAAAGTTTCATATTTAGTTACATTTACTCACCTGTACATTACATTACTCAACTATAAACTGCATAAGGATAATTACTGAAAACAGCTACTTTCTAAACCTCAAGAACCAATTACTAAAATACAAAGAAATGGTTCTTCAGGAATGTTCGAAGCCCTAATTTTTTATAAAAGTCTCACTATCACATTATTTAATTAAACAGAAATCTTCCACAAAACTAATTTACATTCCCTTTCTTTTCTTAGCTGATGTTTTGGTCAATGTAAACACACACACAGTGCCAAATGGATACAGGACAAACATATCATCAGCCAAACGCCAGCCGGTTTTGGCTGAGGTTTGTTTACTCTACCAACCACTTTGGCTTTTAACAAACTACCATTTAGAGTTTAGTTCCTTCCCTTTATCCATCTTCTTGTCTTGTAAACTAAATACAGGAACTGGTGAGTCACCTGTGAGAGGTTCATGGCATCTCTGGCCCAGTTGTCCACCAGTTTATGAAGGTCATCGGTGAAGGTTCCTTTCCTCTGGTGGGGGGTTGACATGTTGGGGGGCAGGTATTGAGAACCCCCCTGGCTGTGACCCAAACCACCTGAACCACTCACGGCATTGGTGCTGTTAGTCCCTGTGGAGGGAGACGGAGAAGAACGGAGGACATGAGACATTGTTCAAACTAGAAATGCTAACTGACGTTATCTGAATGAATGAGAAAGCTCTCCCTGTGTTGACTATGAAAAGGGACTTTACGTGACAGAGGCTGGTCAGGACAGAGTTTTAGGGTAAGTCAGCATGTCGACATGGTCATAGAATTAAATGTTTAAGTTGTAATAGTGGAAATAATGATGACAGATGGGATCATGAGAAAACTATGACAATAGAGCAACCTTTTGAAACAGAACATGGGCACTTTTGCTGACAAATACTAAACCTGTTTCAGAATATATCACTAAATATTGTCAATCTAGGTTCTCTCAAGAATCTCTGTGATTCAGGTTAGTGATACACTGGGCAACCAGTTAAGCTGACATGCCCAGCAGCATTCACCCACAAGATGCCCCAAAACAAAAGAGGTAGTGCTGAGACAGTCGTGCTGTTGATCACAGTTGCCCCGTGTACCACTGGCCTTGTGTTTTGGTTTACTTTTTGACCATTAGATGGCACTCAAGCTCTGCTGGTAGTTTGCATTTGCCAACCCTGAGCATCAACTTCAGAGCAAATTGAGCACACACTGCAAACTGGCCAGGGTGTCTGCAATCTATGTTAAGCGCTGTGCTATTGTAACATCTAGCCTTTGTTCAAGTTAACATTGGCTATTTTATAATACCAGTGCCATCATCATAGCATGTTCCAAGATAGAACTTCCTCATGTTCATGCCTCTGCCAGGCCAACAGGAAACTAAGCTGAGAGGTGAAAGGAGGAAGATTATAAAATAGCTCAGTGCTTTGCTACAACCACTCTGGTTTAGATATTGTCACAAAATTTCAGAATTAAAGGCTACACTTCAATCAAATCTGGATCACCGATAGTGCAGACACGGCCCTGACAATATGCACGTGTATTTTTCACAAATACAGAGTTTTATCATATCGTTCAGACCAGTAAAAGAGAACATCAGAATTAACAAGTTTTCTTTCTGTATTATCATTCCTTTACTATACCTTAAATCCCGACTATAGTAACAAGTACAAGAATCTGAAGCATTTCATTTGTAGGAAAAGGGATCCCAAAGCCATGCTGACAAAACGAGCGGTTTATATGACCTGTTCATTTCAGATTCTACACAAGAGGAGACACAATATGCAGAGAATAGCCAGTAAAAACTATATTATACAGTTCACAAAAACTGTCATGTCATGCTATATAAAATGGAGGAAAATAAGAATGAAGAGACGCTGAGTCGTGACTGACTGCAGCAGCATGGAATTCTGGGCAATGTAGTCAAGACCTCAAGACATGACGAGGGAGGAGAGGAAAGGGAGGGGGGCAGAGTGACTCATAGCTGTTCAGGTGTGTTAGTGTGTGTGAACGTGTGTGTGAGCTTGCGGGTGCATGCACTGTCAGTTTGAATCTGTGATGGCTGGTCAATTCAGTCATTTCAGTCTTTAAACTGGGTGTTATTTGATCCTTTACTATCAAAATTGAAAATACAATGCTTCTGTGAGTCACAGTCGCCGAAATAACTGAATTGAACTGATCTCAAATCTGGCAGATTAAATCTAAAGGGCATTTAAGAGCAGGGGGAAGCGCAGGGGGGGCAAGTGCAAGGATGGTAGAGGGGATGGATGGAGGGAGGAAAGACCAAAAAGAGAGATAGTTACTACAGAGCTGGTTGCAGGGGCAGACTTTTTTCACCATCTTCCCTGTGTGGCCGGAAGACAACGATTGGAGGATTGGGAGAGAGTCAGAGTTAAACCCCGCCCACAACACCCGACAATCAAACACAATGCATTCGATTATGATTATCTGAACTTCAAAGTAGTCAACACTTTGGGGTTGAGTTGCCCAGTAACATCTTAACACTGAGATCAGTACCTGTCACACAAGTTAGAACTGGTTTAAATTCTGTTCTCTGCACTATGAGAAAGGCTGACCCCAGATGTCAAGTCACAATGCTGCAATCTGTATCAACGACGAGCAAATATGCTTTTTCTTCTGACAAAGGAAGCCAAAGACTGAAGATAATACTTGTGTTTAAAAATAAACTAAACTGTCCTTGCACACTGCTGCAGTCTGCTTTGGCTTGAAGATGCTTCTGGGTAACCAACCCCTGGTTCTGTCCTCTCTACAGCTCACAGGGCCACACCAGAACTGGGTCCAAATTGGTATTCATATATACATATACACCCCGTTTCCAGACCTCTGAACTGCTGCACACATCTCTGATTTGAGCGATTAAATAGAAAGAAATTGGCAGTTCAGTCTTACTTTCAGGCTAATATCAAAGGTCATTTACATAAATGAACATAATGCCAATGTTACATCACTTTTCGTCCGGTAAAGGTATGATAAAAAGAAAGACCCAGGTCTGTCTCTTTCCCCTCCTGGCAGTGCAGTAATAGGGGAACAGGTGCGAGAGAGGGGTGTAAGGAAAGGGAGTGAGGGAAGTAAGGGAGGGAGAAAAAGGGTTTGAGCTGCAGAGGGTTCAGAGGTTCAGAGAGCAACATCCCTTCAATAAGCAAAAAACATTTAAAGCTACATATTATGATTATAATATGATTAGAGAAAAACAATTTCTCTATCACGGAAAAAAATGAAATAAAAATAAAAAACTAAATAAATAAATCAGTCATTGCAATTACTCAAGTTTAATTAAAACAAAGACTACATTTCCTTATAAAAACAAAAAAACTGTATGGCAGAAATCTCAAATCGTCAGTCGTCTCAACTGTCTTTCCTAATTAGCCTGCTTGTTTTTACAGAGGCGAAGGTTAGAAACAGAAGCAGTCAGGATTTGTAACTCAGACTGACACACACGCACAAAATGTATCATCTATCTCTAACTTATTAGGACTAGAGATGAAATGGACTGTATGTTGTACAGTATGACTGTAATCCTGCCAGCTGCTTACAATGCTACTTATCAAAGAAGCTTATTTGACTGTTAGGAGGTTGCCATGGAGCATTAGCTAAATGACTAAAATGTAAATGTGCAGCATAATTAATGTGCATTTTAACTGCTGTCAACCAGTCCCTTTCTCAAGTACTTGTGTTTATGCAACCAGTTCTGGTTATACTGCACTAATGGCTATGACATATGACATTATAATCCTATAGCTTTTCATGAAACCAAACACCATTTTTGATAAGCATTTCTTTAGCAATATTCAACTACACTGCAATACTAATGGTGCTGGTTGATGTAAATAAGTTTTATGTTATAGAATCACAGTTGCTGATTTGTGATTTGGCTGGTACATATCACATGGCCTCTAGATAGCTAACAGGTAATAATGAAAAAGGCAGTGCAATTTGTTCTGATGCCAGCCTTTTAAAGCATAACTTTAGACAGTAAACACTTTGCTGTGTCCTTCCTTTCAATTATGATGCCATTATTTTATTTTTGACAATGCTGGCGCAGCCAAAAGGTGGGCACTGAATGTGATAAGAGATGATTTGTTTGGAAGACTATGTCAAAAGAAAGAAAGAAAGAAAGAAAGAAAGAAAGAAAGAAAACTGACTAAAAGATAGAGAGATTTGGGAAAAATATTAAAAAGTAAGTGAAGATGACTATGAGAAGCTCTAGGGTGTCATTGTGCTAACTTTCTGTGTCCTGCAGTAAGCTCTTATCTTTGATTTTCCGTTTTTCTCCAACATATACAATAAGGATGCTTGTAAGGTAGTAGTTAAAATAAGGAGTAATAAGCAGGTAACTGCTATTTTTACCTACGGAAGGTAGCAAACCTAGTTTAATGGCTCTGATTTTAGCTAGAAAGTTAGTTTGGCTCATCATTTTGGGTACTTATACCCCTACATGCTACAGCGAGAAAGCTCTCAGGTGAACACATTCTCATTCCCAACTCGTCAAGACCCCTCTAGCGTTGTGTTTGGATGCAGGGCTCCGCAGTCACATTAACATTAGCAATAATTAATATGCAACGTCTGGTCTAGTTAGCAATAATACATATATAACATCCGGTCCGATTTAAAATAAAACTAGTCGTTACAAAACATTGCAATCTGGTTAGGTTAGGCACCAAAACTACTTGGTTAGGATAAGGAAGACATCATGGTTTGGTTAACTTACATATGTTAAGTAATGTTACTTAAGTAACTTAACTAAAAACAATCAATGTTCACTTTTTATTTCAGACAGGAAACAAGCACCAGTCTCCTGGATGAAAGTTCGGTTTCTTTGTCCACCCCAACCACCTCCTTACCCTGAATTTTCAGTTATTTATATACTACACCTATGTTTAGTGTTCAAAAATTACACTATAGGACTTCCCCCGGTGCGGCACAAACTGACACCAAGGGGTCTTGACCATGTGTCCATATGTGTTGACTTGAGAGTGAGAAGGGGTTGGACAGGTGTGAAGGTGAGCAAAAGTATAAGCCTGCATGCTCAGCTGCTTTCGCCTGGGGGAATTAAGGTTTTCTACTAAAGCTGACTTTTTTGGCGACACCAGTTTTCTGCAGGACACTGGTGATATCAGAAGCAGAGGGCCTTCCTCCATCAAAGAAGGAAACCATGGGAAGACAGGACGACCGTGACTTGACAGATACAGGAGTAAAAAAAATAAGAACAGAAGTAAGTAAGGATGAGGGGTAAAAAGAGAAGAGCAAAGAAATAAAGCGTTACACACAAAGAGCCAAGCAGGGCGTACTCAGAAAGCGCGTCCTCCTGCTGCCAGGCTTGAAGGCCAAACGCTCCGAACCCCAGCTGAACTTTACACAGCCTGAAGAGAGGGAGGAGGGAAGGAAAAAGATGAGAGTAGAGATGAGGAAACAAGAAAGGTGCATAGAAAGGAAGGGAGATGTAGAGAGAGGGAGAGGTGAAGAAGACAAAGGGAGAGACAATGAGAGGAGAGCAGAGCAATAATAGGACAGAGAAAAACAGGGAAGAAGGAAATAGAGATAAACAAGAGAAAGATAGAAACGGTATAGATGAGAGGGAAGGAAAGAGACACAGGTGAAGAAATACAAAGAATGTAACAGTCAGTTAGCCATCACATTGCTTTACACAGAGAGAGAAACAGATAGAGAAAGACAGAAAAATATGTGTCAACAAGTGTCTTATTGTGAGGGAGTGAAGACAAACCAACTGCATGCATTTGTGTTTGTATGCAAAGTATTTCTTATGTTGTGGGGAAGCTGATGAGGCCTGTTGCAAACTGGGATTCACAGTGGCATGCCTACCTGGGGTGGGAGCACATAGGCTGGGCACAGAGAGCGCTGCCTCGCTGGTGTAGGCTGAACACAGGTTGTTGCTGGAGGGAGAGGGTTTGAGTGGCTGGAGCAGAGTACTGCTGCCCGAATCGGCTAATCCTCCTGGGGCTAAAAGAGCCAGCTGGCCGGGGTACATGGTGGGGACGCTCTGGGCGGATAAAGTGCTGCCTGGGGATAGCATAAGGCATAGGCAGGAGAGGACAGGGCAGGAACGACACACCACAGAGACCAGAGACACGCACACACACACACACACACACACACAAAGATAACGGACAAATGAGATATCCGTCACCCCAGACATTTACATAGACACCCCCACACACACAACCACACACAGAAAGACAGACAGGGAAAGCAATCAGAAATGTTCAAGCTCCGAGCCTGCTCCAGCGTACACCCACATGCACGTGTAACCAAGCAGATAAACGCACACACACACACACATATGTACACACGGATGCATAAACACAGAGATGGTGTAACGTTAGGGTAAAAGTTTTAACCATACTGCAGTGTAGTGGACTTAAGATTAAGGTGAATATTTTGGTGGTTTAGAGGTGCAGGGTTAAATGGTCAGTACAATCAAATTACAAAAAAAAGACATATTTCCTTCCTGTGGTGGTATCTAGCTATGCTATGCTTTGCTGTATTTTTGGATAAATTTGTCCAGGTTTTGGTGAAGTGAATGGAATTTCATTTGTGTTTCTCACAACATTCAAGAATTTAATTTAGCATTAGAATTTAATTAGAATGCTATGTGAGGCAGTTCTTTCTGCAGGGACAGCGGTGCTTGAGCTAAATGCTAACGTCAACATGTTAACATGCTCACAATGCCAATGCTATCATGCTGATGTTTAGCAGGTAATTTTTAATGTGTTAAGCTAACATTTGCTAATTAGCAATTAAGCAATGTTTATAAGGTTTTTGGTAAAATTACATTTTAACATCGGATTCAGTGACCGAGACATTGTTTCTGAAAGGAAATGTTGCTGTTGTATTTCTTTACGTGTTTATTTTTAGTACTATGAGCAAAGTCTATTCATCACTGTTGTGTTGTGGTGGAGGCAGAAATCTTAGAGAAGGATATCTGGACAAATAAAAGTAATCACTGCCTTAGTTAGAAGTAAGTAAGAAATTATGTTTCTTTGGTCTTTGGATGAACCAACACTTTAATAAATGTTTAAACAAGAGCCTACCTGGTTGTAATGGACTCTTGCTGCTGTGCGTGGAGCTGGTTCTGGACGATTTAGAGGATTTGCTTTTGGTAGGTCGTCTCCTTCTGCCAGTCAAGGCTATAACTGGAGGGAGCACTGCAGTTGGAGGAACCTACACCAAGACCAAAGGAAGAATGGTTGCTTGTTACGTACTACATGTGATGCCATTTATAGTTTCTGCACAGATGTAACCAAGGTGAATTACCTTTCCCAGCTTGGTAAAGAGACAGTCAATTTCCTCCTTCTGGCGGGAGTGGAGGGCCTGAATCTCACGCATGTGCCTGGTGGTAAAAAGAGCAGAGGAAAAATATAGAGTATAAAATATTGACAGGCAAAGGAAAGCAAGAGATAATGAGGGTGAGGAAGCAAGGAGAGAGGTGGAGGGTCTAGTTTTCTAGGAAGCGCTGAACATCCGTTTTCAAGAAAAGAGCAAGTGAAAGAAGTAATGAAGGAAAGTGGGTGGTTAACCTCACTCTTGAGGGTTAGGGAAGAGGAGAAAAGAGAAGCAGAGCATAGACTACAAGCTATTTTTGTGGGTACAGAGGGAGAAGAAAGACGAGAGCAAAACCTGGTTTTCTTCAAAGCAGTTAATCTTAATAAAGAAGAGGTACAAGGAGAGAGAGTTGACAACAGACACAGTCTTTTCTGTGAGAGGAAGGGATAACTTACTTTTCTCTGAGGCGGCTGACTTCCCGTTTAAAGTCTTCATCCTCAAATTCGGAGTCATTGTCACTGCTGATGTAGGAGTTATTGAAGGAGTTGTTGTTTAGATTCGGCAGCGAAGCTTTATGAGTGGAGTCTGGACTCAAAATCGGACCAGGATCACTGGGTCCGTTAGTAGCCCGGGTGGCGGGGGGAGGCGTCTGCCTGGACTCAAGGTTCTGCTCCTGGGCACGACTGACTGAAAATCTACCAACACGGGCCTCGGGGCTGGTGGTAACCTGAAAAAATATCAACATATTGGATGAAATATTGAATTAGTGGAGGTTAGTGTAGTACCTGTAACCAACAAACCCCTCACTCATTACACTACTACAGAGATCAAAAACAGGAAACAGGAATTACCTGGAAGCGTCCAATGGTAGTGGTGGGTTTAGGGGAGGGACAGGGTGAAGTGAGGGGGGAGGGGTGGTGAGACCCTCCCAGAGTCCTTTGGGGGAGTCCGTCCACTACATCTCCTCGTTGTCCTCCTCCCCCTCTCAGAGGAGACGAGGACTCCTTGTGCAGTGTATTCTCCGGACTGGAGAGACTGGAGGAGGATGAGGAGGAAGAAGACGAGGAGGAGGAGGTGGTGGAGGAAGACTCCGTGCAGGCCGGGCGTTTGACAGGAGGCTCTTCAGCAGCCAACGAGACCTAAATAGGGAAAAGGGTCAATGCAACAGAGAGACAGACATACAGCATTAATTAGCTGTTTCCCTTTAACTATTCTGCAAGTTTTCTTCCTCATTAAACGTCCAAGACTTCTCCATGATCTTCCCAACCATTCCCTGTATTACCTCTAGGTTTTATAAAATTCCAGATTTTGTAATTGAACAGATTCTCACACTATCCCTGTAAGGAATATACTTCTCAAACTTTCATGACACAGTATTTCAAACATTGTGTAATAAGTGTGAACAATTTCAATTTAAATATACAGAGAAACCGTCAGGGGGAATTCACTTCAAGGCAACAAATCAAGGCGAAGAAGTGTTCACAACCTGAAATGAATTTTACATTAATTTCATTACAGGCTACATTTATTATTACTTTACTCCCTCACTCTACATCTCCCTTCCTTTACCCTTAGACCCACGGCAAAGGAAATGCGTAGGTATTCATGTATGGTCTGTAGTGCGAGATAAATCTTACCTGAAATCTTCCCAGTTTAATTGCAGGACCAGCAGAGGACACAGTTTCTTCCTCCAGAGAGAAGGGAACTGAAAGACAGATGTAACAAATATTCAGCAGATGGATACAATACTTACATAAAGACAAAGACATTCAATTATATTAAAATAATATTATATATTTATAAATGTATTAATATACATACTTTGTCCCACTGAAGGCATGCCACTGTGAGAGGCCTGGGGACAGCATGGGGAGAAAATGTATTGAGCGGTCACTGACTTGAAACAGTATATACAGTATGAGTTAACAGAATAATATCTAAACGTGTTTGTGTACCTGTGGGTGTGCGCTGACGGAAACCGTCTCTGGGCTCAGTGCTCGCCTCAACTGAGCATCTAGGTCCTCCAGAGGCTGCTGGGACTGGAAACAGACAGATACACTTTTAGTACACACACACACAGGCTTGGTCACTCAAGTCGATTAGCACAGATCAGCCAAAAGCAAACATGTATGGCTAGTAGGGCTGGACAATATTTCAATATTATTTTCGACATTTAGCAGATGTAATTAAAAGAGTCACAAAATTAGCTAACTCAAGTTTACGTTTTACTCATATGTGTAAAGTATAATAGGAGTTTGGTCCGATGTAATGCATAACAGTGGAAGACAATTCATTCATTTGAACACCGGTTTGATTGTTTTATAGGTCCATATAATTGAAGTATCATGACACAAATCAAAAAATTTCCTTATTAATTTCATGATAATGATTTCAACCATTTCGCCAAGTGCTGATAGCTACACATAGCTCTGCATTGTTTCATGTGGTCCAATCAACTGTGACATCAAAATCAAACACATAATAGATCCCCATCTCTTGGTCCAATTAGTAACAAGGTGCAGAATTCAGATTTCATCAAGTCTAGAAAAAAAGTGTAGACATTAGGACGACCCCTCTCCTGTTCCATCACACACAAAGATAGGTAAAGTGATGTAGCGGGCTTAACAAGGTATTCTGTTCTCCTCAGCATTTTAACTGCAATTAAAAAAGAAATCATTAAAAATCAAATCCCTTGCGAACTTCGACTACAGCAGGATTAACTTAATCAAACAGGACAAGTCTCGGCCGTGAGAGTTATATAAGGGACAAGAAGTGAATGTCTTGGCACGTCAGATTTTTCATGAAAGAGCTACAAGTCATATCTTATTTTTCAGTGGTTAAATGGAAAGTTTATTTTTAAATGGCAGCCTTCTCAGCCACAACAACTGCCACCTCTGTCTCTCTCTGTCCAACGGTGTTTCCATGTCCCTTACCCTTTCTCTTAATCAGCCGTTACCATTTAGAGTAAAACTAGAGGCATTTCTTTTAGTTTAATGTATCTACTTCATGTTACATTCTTCTCCCTTGTTGAGTTCTGCTGTCACTTATTCAGTTGTTTAAAACGTAATCTTCTTTTGAAGTGAGAGGGGTTCTGAGAGGGGTTCTGCTGTCACTTATTCAGTTGTTTAAAACGTAATCTTCTTTTGAAGTGAGAGGGGTTCATGATGGACATAACGTAATCTGTATCTCCTCTCAGTGTTTGGACACATGGTTAAGTTTCACTAGTTGTTAAAATATTAAATATGCACTATGGATGAAATGACTTTTTGCACAGCAGAAGTACTATTTATATAAAAAGAGATATGACATGGAATTATAATCATAAGCATTAGAGGCTCAGTATAAATACAGTATTGCATTGCATTGAAAATAGAACTCAAATGAGCAAAAAAACACCTGTGTTAGACAAGGTCCAGGGAAAGATGGCAGGAGTTCTGAAGGAGGAGAACTGGCCTAATCCCAGAGAAAGAGAGGTGATGAGAAGACAGAGGGGGAGATTTGTACAGGAGGTTATAAGAAAGGAGTCCACTGTGGAGAAGGTTAAAAGAAATGTCCATGCCAGATGAGTTTTAAGGAAAGTGAGTGGAAACATCTTGGAACACATTAGGGCTGCACAGAATAGTTCAAATATATGAACTAGTTCAAAGATATGAACACACCCCCCCACCATCACCACCACACACACACTCTCAAGCACAGCGGACAGGATGATGCGTGGCTTCAGCTGCATGCATTCACACAAAATCTGGCAATATGGTTCTTTCCCACATGGTTGTAGCTGTGTTTATCTGTGCTTTTAATATAACCTCCATAAAACAATAACAACCAACAAATTCTATTCAGTCTTCCTGTACTTAACAAAATAGGAAAAGAAAAAAACGTAACAAAATATGGAATAAAGTGAATAAGCAGATGAAATTAGTATAGTCTCTAATTTCATCCGCTTATTCACTTTATTCCAATTGAAAATTAAAGATTTTTTTATAACAGACATTCGAAACTTTATGCGAAAATCTTACTGAAAAAAAAAAAAAAGACATTCAGTACAGCCCTAGAACACATGTAATTTCTAAGATTAAATTATCTGTAACTTTTAACATTTAAAGGTGCAGCACTGAATTACCTGGGCAGTTTCTCCTAAAAGCAAACACTGGTCTGCTAGCTGACCACAGATTGGAATAAATTATACAACAATTGCTGTTTAACTAGATCTAAAACACTAGTATTGCTGTCTACAGCTAAACTGGATCACTCACCGGTGCCCTGGATAAGGGGGGTTTGGATGGAGTGGTCTGGCCAAAGGATGAAGCAGGGATGACTGTAGAAACTGAAATCATGAAGTCTGTAAGCAACATTATTAAAACACAGGTTAACTGACACTAGCACACATGCAGTAACACATAGTCATCTACCTACCGATCGGTGCAGGGGTGGAGATTGGTGTTCCAGGGCCCTGGATTGGAGCAGGGGACGTCAGAGCTAGGGTGGTGGGGGGCTGAGGAGGATTGGCTGGCGGGCTGGAGCCAGTTGCAGTGACAGATGTGCTGGAGGTAGAGCAGGGGCCAATCGGGGACGAGGTGCCTGCTACGTGGGCTCCGGAGGTAGGGTCAGCAGCTAAGATGTCTCCCTGGGACGATGGCACCCCTCCACCGAGGTCCATGAAGAGTGACCGCAGCTTCTTCTCCAGAACTTGGATGTCGTCCGGTTTGCCTTGGGAATCAATGGATGCCTCACACCTGAGAAAGATATCAATGAATGTTTTGCAAGAGAATAAGTAGGAGATGATCAGCCAGTCCACGCCAGCTTTTGATACTTGACCGTTTTCGATACTCAATCCTATGGACACATTTCAGTTGGTACCAAAAAAGGGAGAGTCAGGTACACAGTCCTAAAAAGAAAATAAAGTAAAGAGACTAAATAAAGACGCGTCGGCCACCTCTCACCTTGCATCACATTCCCCACAGTGTGTGTGCACCTGCCCAGGCAGGGCTGCTGTCTGCGGCTGGGAGTGGACCAAGGTTGGTTGGACTGAAGGAACATTGGTTGTCACCGGCAGGAGCCCCACTTCGGAGGAGGAGGAGGGGGGAGTGGGGTGGGAGGCGGCGGAGGGAGCAAGCTGGGGGCCTGGGATGGCAGTAGTGGGGATGACAGAGGAGGAGAGGGAAGGAGTGGAGAAGGAGGTGGGAGAGACTGACTGATGATCAGAGGAGACTTCGCTGGCTGTTAGAGTGGAGGAGGGAGGGGAGGATACAAGCGGAACAGTCTGGGCGGGAGGAGGAGAGGTGAGCATTGTTTGGGGGATGCTAGAGATGCTGGCCAATGGTAAAATGGAAGGTACTGAAGGAGCAATGACAGCAGAAATAGTTTGAGACTGAGGCTGGGTGAAAGCCTGGGGCTGTTGTGCTTGTCCCTGGACCTGCACCAGTCCCTGCGGTTGGGGCACCTGGGAAAGTACCTGTGACTGAAGGATGGACTGAGTTATGACAGTAGGAGGAGGAGGGGAAGAGGAACAAGGAGGGCTGAGACAGACAGCGGGCACAGAGGAGGGGGTGGAGGAGGATGAAGGGGGAGAAAGAGAAGGCTCCAAGACCTGCTCCTGTGCCTGGTTTAAATTAGAAGGGACAAGTCCAGCACTCGCATCCAAAGCAGGAGTGACTGTGCTGGCCTGTGATGGAACAGAAGCTGCTGCAGGCTGTAGAGGAGGATGGGTGGAGTAGACAGAAGCTGGGGCCGTGCTGGGTCCGGCATCAAACTGAGCCTGGTTCTGTCTGAGCTCAGAGAAGGCTTGTTGTAAGCTGATTGCTCCGGCAGACTGGGACAATGCCAAACCTTGGCCTGCAGTCTGAGGAACTGGGGGAAAAAAGAAACACGGTTTCAGTCCACCCCGGTGTGAGATAATCCCTCACCTAACAGTACTTAGTTAAATACTTTGTTTGTTTTCACTGACTCTAAGATTGAGGTTGGGTCTAATTTTCCACATGGGACAGGTCATATGTCCAAGAAGGCAACGATCAAAGGAAGTGCAGTAGATGAAGGGGAATTCCACTGATATTACACTTCAAAGTCTGCTTACAGGTCTAGGGGAGGACTACTGCATGTTGTGGAGTTGTGGCTGAAGTCTACAAGTTTGAAAATGAAAAAAAATCTAGTTTGATGATTGTTTTTTTTTAACTGTCCATCAGGAGTGCAATGTTAAATTGGTTGAATAGTCTTAAAGGCTATTTTTGGGTTACAAAGAAGGCTGTCTTGTGGTGGTTATGTCAGTGACTTACTAGTAATCCTAGGTTTGAATCCCACTTAGTCAACTTTTGGTTTATTAAGAAATGTTTAGGTATTGCTTTGTTATAGATGGACAGGTTTCAGAGTGTCGAGGATGATTAACCTCTTGTGAGTTCGGCTACTTTAAGTCTAGTGATATATCCCAGCACTCTCCCACTGTCTCGCAAAGGTATGTGATTTCAATAACAAAATATGCCTTTGCATTGCATTATTCAGAAAATAGGGAAGAACAAAACATTTTTGAACCACGACTGTAGTTCTTTTTGAACACTGTGTAATGCAAAACCTATTTTTTATATACTTTGATAGAATAATATTAAAATTCCACAATATCTAAATGAAGATTGGAGCTACAGCTATTTATATTCCAGTGTTCCGCCAGAAGATCCTATGGCATCACTTTAAATTAATGCCAGTGTGTTATTGCATTTGGACAGAGCATTTGGGCAATTTCCTCGAAAAGCATTACAACTTAATCTGATAAGTCTGTGTGTGGGAGACAAGTACAATGTTATTTAGTGTGCATTTTTGTGTGTGTTAGAAGTTACAGAAAAAATCAGTTTCTCGCTCTTCTTATTTTATAATTTCTTTCTCTTTTTTGCCATCATTATAATAGCATTCCAACAAAATGTTGTAATGTTCTTAACACCAATTTATTAGCTGGGAGTCCAATGGGGTGAGAAACATGGTTTGTTGTAAACAAACCCCACACGTACCATACTTATTTGGAAAAGAAAATACTTGAACTTTTAGCTGACCTTTAAAGGTCTCTCTCACACAGACACACACAAATACAATCCTTTACCTGTTTCAACAGGAGGTACAGGGGCAGGAGAGGTGGGAAACCTTTGTTCCTTCAGCCTGGCTTCAGGTACTGGGCTGACGATGAACCGCCGGCCTGCTGAATGGACCACTTGTGCTGTTGCACAGGGAGGAATGTCTGGGAAGAGATGAACGTCATTAAATAGCATGGTTAATTGTTAATCTGAGAGAATAACATGCAGACTACGATTCCCTACTACAGTTCGTCTGCAAAATAAGCAACAGGAAGCTTTTGGATGCAAAGAAGAAGCTTTGAAGAGAAATTATGGAAAAATTTCTGTGTGGAAATTCTGTCTCATCTATAGATTTGGTAATATTTCAGTCCTGTGCTCAAGGACACAGACACATAAAGCCGGATCTTAGGCTGTATTCACATCAAATAAGGCGCTGCGGCGAATATGCCAGTTGTCAGATTCATTTAAATGTGGGTAGTGAGTTTAGGCTGCAGTGGTGGGGACCACAAGGGATGACACACACACACACACACAAAAAAGGTAGTGACCCTGCGGCAAAAAGCTGAAACAGAATCAACTTTTGGAGAAAACACAACCCAAAATCACACTGCGGTTGCTTATCACGTAAGCCAGTGATCAGACTCGAAGATGTCCACGGGAACAAGAACCTTGTTTACCATGTAGCAATGTGCTTCTGAGCAACTGTGAAGATGGAAGAGACTGATCAGCATCGTGATGACCTTTCCAGAGCTGTACAACCCTGCCATGAGGGAGTACAAAGAAGTTAATCTGCGTGCTGTGGCTTGGCATTGTATTGCTCTTCAAGTTGAGATTTCTTGTTAGTATTTCTACTTGCCGCGCTAACTGCTGCAACGCCTGATTTAGTGTGAATACAGCCTTACAGTAGCCTGCGCCACCCTGTTGCCCCGTTGTTATTTTTTTATTTTGTTGTTTTTACCTGGCATGGGGGCAGATATAGCAGGAATCTGCTGCTCCATATCACCTGCCATCTGTAGATCAACAAGACAACAATATATGCACACACACTATATAAAAGCAATAAAAAGTTCATTAAAAAAATAACAGCAGCTACTTCAGCATTTTTGATGAAAATCCCAAACAACTGAAACTATGCACCGGAAACTCTAAACTAAAAGATAATGATAAAACGCAAAAAAGAGAGAAAGAAAGAAATAGTCATTGATGAATTTACCTGGCTATTTGTGTCTCTCTCCAGACCCTTCTCATCAGCGTTCGCTATCACCTCTCTGACCTGCTCAATGAACGACTCCCTCTCACTCTCCAGAATAAACTCACTTTGGACCTAGACACACACACACACACACACACACACAGAAATATAATTCTGCCTCGTGCCTAATGAAGAATCTCTCAACGAAAGCACAAGAACAAGTGCACAGCAATTGTGTGTCCATCAGTGGTTTTTGATGACAAAGACTACACAGCACAAGGACTGTCATGTGAAGCCTATTCTAGCCTTTATACAGAGGCATTATTATGGTTGGAGAGAATGTGAATGAATGACAAGAGTGGTTGAGAAAATCAAACAGGTGACGGTGAGTGTACCATGATCATGGCGATCTCCTCGGGGTTATCTCCATCCAGGTCAAACCTGAAAGTCACCATCTTCCTGTTGTGTGTCTCCAGCTGACACTCTGCAACCCTATCTCCTCGGTTGGAGATCTACATGCACATACACACACAAACGTAGAAAATACACCGAGAAATATAATTAGAAAGGAGACAGAACGTAAACGATGAGTATCTCGATTAGAAGTTTCTCATTAGTTTTATTGCAACTCATCACTCTCTAACAACCAATAACAGTGATACAGTACATGAGACGATTTATTGTTTAATTATGACTTTACAGGATGTGCTATTACATTGAGAACATTGAGTTTCGCCTTGGAAAGCTTCTCATGGCGTGATCGACTTCGTACAGAACGTCTCTGATGTCGCTTGGTGGAGCGACCTTCATGGCGACCTCCTCCTCCCTCGTTCCCGTCACTCAGACCTGAAGTCTCAGAGTGGCCACTGAGGTACAGAGAAGACAGGCCACATTGAATAAGAGAAAGAGAGGTAAATAGGAACTGAGTGAGAGGCAGCGTCAAAAAGATTAAGTATGATCAAGAAATTTTGCTTTGGTTTGAGGAATGTCCATTACCTCTCTATAGATGAGAGAACTTGAGGTGGCTGTAGTTGTGACTGGGACAGCTCTGAAGACTGAGAGACAGACTGAAACAAATACAGACACATGAAAATGTACATACATACTCAATCAGTATGATTGTAATCACCAGGCACACCAGGGAAATTGTGTGGGGGGGGGCTGGAAATACAAGCAAAGTGTGACAAAAGTAAGAGAGAAAACAAACTAGATTGTAAGAAATGCCGTCATGATTTTTCACCAAGGACTCATTTGAATTAAATTATATAGTACAGAATTGGACAGAACAACAACTAAAACTAGAGCATTGAACAAAAGGAGCCAAGCAAGAACTGCCACAAAAGAGAAAAGAAACTGGATTGTATTCATCCAGTATCTCCAATAACACATGCAGCCCTCACTCATAATGAAGTGACAAATGATTACTTAGGAATAAAAAACAAATGGTCTGAGTTAGAACAGAGTTTAACTAAGGATGACACTTTGAACAAATCTGCAGACAGTGACTGATCAATGTCATTAGACATCATTTATTTGTAGACCAAGTTTCTCTTTTTCACAGATGTTTTAAATCTTTCACTGGCTCAGAGATATCACACAAACAATCCTGGAAACCCTTCCAACAATTATTGCTTGACTGTGGGATTTTTAAGTAAATCAGTGTTGCAACACTCAAACCGAGCCAAAAAAGCTATTTAACACAAACAGCTTATAAATAAACAGTAAACCAGCATACTATCAGCATTTTATGGATCTCATAACGATGAACAGCCTTTATCATTGCCTCTCAGTCATCATTAATTATCATCAAAATGCATATACTATATACTATACTGCTAACTTCAACAGTACCATTTAACACACGGCTGCAAACATGGATCGTACCATGTTATACCCAACACAGACATGAACCTAAACTCTTACCGTAGGGTGTGCAGGTTATTGGGCCTCATGCAAAAACATGAACAGATATGTCCTTAAGTACCACATACTAGTGATTTAAAAGAATTGCTCACACTTGGAATTCAAGTGGTCAAGACCTGTGTTGAGTCATGTGCAGATAGTCTGCATTGCTCCACAGGGAGAAAACAATTTGTAGTTTAAATACAATACTTAAGTTAATTCAAATAAAATATATAACTTGATATAATTTTTCTGTTCACCATATTATCATCATCATGGCTTCCTATTTTACTCATTACTTTAAATTTTAGATTTTCATATAAACTTGTAGAAACTATATTATAAACTCAATAGGAAAGTTCTCTACCTCCAACAGCTGCCTCAGGGTCTTTATACAGATCATCATCTGTTGCACCGACAGTGTAACATCACCTACTGTAGGCTATAATATTTTGTCATCTAATACCATCATGGCCTACTTTGCTTCAGAAAGACGTTTTTTGTCATCTAACTGTGGCATACATCAGGCGGAAACAAGCGATTTATGATTTGTGCAGTTAAAGAGGTCATATTATGCTCTTGTATTTAGGGTTTGTACCAGGACAGAATTTTACCTGGTTTAATTTCCAAAAAAAACACAATATTTTTGTTGTACTGCACATTGTGAAGTGACACAGATGTGGAAGTAAAGGCTGAACTACAATTGAGCTGTTTTCACGCAATTCAGAGCGTTGTTTTCTGTGGGAGATGTAACTCCCTTTGGGGTGGACTTTTTCACTTTGCAAACCAATAACATGCACAAAAAAAGATGTGTAACACAATAAAGGAGAGGGAAAAGCCCCAAAAAAGCCTAATGTGATCTCTTTTAGAGAGTTTGGTGATTCTAACTTATAACTCTTTTAGGATAAGATATGAAGATGTTCTTGCACTAGGCCCATTACATAATATTAAGTCTATAAAGCTTTCCGTCCATCCTCCCGTTTAAATACATATCTCGGACCATAAAAACGATGTTGAAAATTCCAACTCATAATCCAAGGCTCCAGAATGTGACAGCATTCAACTTTGACAAATATGGGCAGAGTGAACAGGAACAAGACATCCACTTGGTGGGTTTGACTATCCATAACCAGTACCTGGGGAGGGGCTTCCATGGGAGTATCGGGTGGGGCGGTGACTACACTGATGATTGGCACCACGGTGGCCAATGGCTGAGGCACAGGTGTGGGCACAGGATGAGGAGGAGGGGAAACAATAGTAGACACCACCCCAACAGGGAGAGGCAGAGGAGAGGGAGGGGAAGCCACAACCGCTGCCGGCATGGTAACAGGGAGGGATGGCAACGGAGTGGGCAGGGTCACCAAGGAAACGGCAGATGGAGTTACACTGGGCTGAGAAGAGGAGGAAGGGCCAGGAAGAGGCAGAAAGGAAAAAGAAGAAGGTAGATAAGGCAGAGAACGGGTCGGAGGAAAAGGAGGGAGCAACGTCATTGGGAGGACGTGGAAGTAGAAACCCGGACAAGATGTGATGAGCACAGACAGATTACCAAGTCAGTCGCCTTGGTAATGGGACAGTGAGCTAAAGCCGGTCTTTAGTTTAACCTAAAATATAATAAAGACTTCATCAAAAGATGAATGTGCTGGGGAAAGAGAAAAAGGTTGTGAATTTGGGTCTTTATTGATCTCCATGATAAATCAAGTTCAAATAAAGACACCAGGAAAAGAGCCATCGATGGTTCACTGACCCATTACTGACACGTTTGACTCCGAGACCCTCAACAAACAACTTTCGGAGCAAGACAAATGAAACACTGGTCAAGCCTATTAGTGACAACATCTCAAATTAAACAACAAACTCTGTGACAGGACGATTTGTGTAAAACACACATGACTCAAAGATCATGCAACCACAAAAAACTTAGATCTCTACAGACAAGGTACAGTACGGGTTTACAGGCAGTGAAAGAGCAAGCAAATTCTTTGTGCAGATGGGAAACACTTTAAACATTGAAAAACACAGGGCTGAAAACCTACCTACAAATGTTTCCTCTAGGGCTGCATGATTAATCTAACCGCGATGTTGTCATGTGCGATTACATAACCGCAAAAGGTGTGCAATTTAGGATTTAATAAAACAGATAACGTTAAAGTGTGTGTGACACTCTTCTCTGTGTGCGCTGCAGTCTGCTCATTATCCACACCGGGCTTTCGCCTGTGCCTCTACAAACAGATGGGCCTACCTGCAATCAGAAAAATTTTTTATGAGCAGTGTGCCAGTGACTTTTAAGACAACAACCTACCATAACCCTCCTCCCTGCTCCGCTGCTAAGCGTTCAAAACATATTTGGACTTGCCACCGGAGCACCAAGAGAGATGCCGGTGCTCCGGTCGCTCTGTGACAGAGACAGAGGGACATCGTCAACAGCTGAAGCGGTAAGATAGAAGAAACCAGGGAGAAGATATGGAAGGTTTGGGTTTGGCTCGCTGGCCATTTAACGTTAGCTGTATTTTTTGTAACTGGATTTAATATTCAACAAGTAGTAGAATAGTAAACTTTTAAAAGAAATTATAATGAATATAGTAATTAATATAGGCTATTATTGTTATACTAACAGTATACTATTAACTGAACATTATACTTTTTATTTAATGTTATAATATTATAATAATACACTCATGTATACTAGTTCCCCCTCCAGGTTGTGGATAGAGTCTCTGCAGTGGACTAATGTAGATTAGCCAGAGCGCCAATATTTGCTCCTTCTAGCCGCCTCCTCCGTAGAGCAACACGCTCCCTTGGTTGTGTTTTACTAGTTATTGTTATAAATATTGTTTATTGTTTAACTTTGTTCATGTTGAGAAAATGTCACTTTTTGTGCATTTTCCTTGATAATCAAGCAAGTACAGTGATAGTACCATTTGTTCCATTATTATCGAATCGCAAATCGCAATATTGTCCACAATAATTGCAATATGACTTTTTCTCCAAATCGTGCAGCCCTAGTTTCCTCACACACAAGAGATTTAAAGGAGCTATGCTAAGGCAAGTCTTTGTGCTCCCCTAGCTTTACTTTTGGGGAAATTGTCCAACGAATTGATTTCCTTAAAAGTCATGATTTAGAGACAACGTAGATTAAAAATAGTTTCTATCTTACTAGGAGGTAAGCAGGTACGAGTTCTTAGATTTGAAGCTGTGGGGCCCTGGATGAAAAATACTTAACTGAAAAAAACCACAAAAAACCCCAGAATAATCCCTGACGTCTAACATTTCCTTCCTCAAAACATTTGCAAAAGACAATTTTTCTTAAAACGTTTGAAACCTGCTTTTATTACATCCATGTTTACCAGCTTGCAGTCTTTTTCCTACCTGCCTTTGTAAGAACCTTGCTGTGCATTACAGCCACCTGTCAAGCAGTGAAACAGTGTGAAACCACTGGCAGGACTGTGGGTGGCGTCACCCGCGTGCACATGAGCACCCACTCACAAAAAAACTGCTCCAAAGTGCTATTAGAACTCAAACACTCCACAGGGTACCTTTATATAAACTAACTCTGTACTTTCTATCTATTTACTGTATGCTCAACAACACAAAGATCTAAAAAGGTAAAAATAATAATGAATAAGAAACCAACAAGCCAGGCAAGCGGATTAATTATTGTTACTTGAAGGGGTCAACCCAACCTGACATTGTGAATAAATAAAATTCCGCTGCTCTTCATACATACTGTCACAAAATGCACTTCTGACATACATGAAACTTTAACGTTATTTTCCATTCCAATTACATGTGTACAGCTAGACAGTGAAGTATTTTGCACACTTTACAGATGTACAATAAACATCAGCTCAGTGACATGGCAATTTACAGAATGCTACCTAAAGAATATCAATATTTATTTAATTTCTTTAATACAAAACTGGACACTGCCCTTGACACAGGCACCTTCCAGTATTTTCACTGCCTTCTGTTACCAATATTCACTTTTTACTGTTTATCAGTACTGATCCAGCGAATTTAAAACATCCTCATTTCATAACAATGTGTTCATGTCTTTGCTATCCATGCTTTTAATAATATAGTAGAAGGAGAATCTGGGGTGAACAAAGGGGAACTGCTAACAATAGGCATCAACAGACAGAGCTATATCCAAAAAGGACAAAAACAAGAGGGATGTGAAACAGATCCACCAACCAAATCACACAGATGAACAATTACTTACTAAGATGCACACATAAACGCACTTATCCATGAGGATAGACAACACACGGGCACCCACGTACAGTATATCATCATATATAATGGTACCTGGACCAGAGCAAACCGAGCCGCTTGGTACAGAAGATAAAGATGTTCTATACTGGGAGATGGAGTGAGGTCACAAAACTAACCACACACAAATATATACACACCCCCATATATTTTTGTTGTGGTTGCAAAAAGCATAAATATATGACCAAACATACGAGCACAAGTAGGCATGTATTAAACACATATAAAAACAAACCCGGTGATAAAAACAGGCAGCATGCCAATGGGAGAGACAGAGAATGGGAAGAAAAGTACAAGAAATAAATTGAGCTGACGAAGAATAGTTTAGTGTGGAGAAAAAATAGCAATTCAAGATGAGCAAAACATGCAATAATCACACATTATTATAATTTACCATCAAACTGACATAGTTAATATATGCCTGAGACAGTTGACTGGGTGGATAACTGAATTGAAAGGTCAAAGAAATACCTAATCAAAAGACCTCTGAGTGGCACATGGTTTCCCAAAGATCCTTCTACTGAAAAGTTGTACATTCATGTGTAAATTTAGCGGTAGATTACAAAATGTTATGTAGAGAGCTTTGCTATGTTTCCACTGTATGTGGAGCTTATTAGAGGAGTTTGTATGTCCATGTTTGTCTCACATCTACAGTAGAGTGTCTGGAAAAACCACACTAACAGAGAGTTGTTTGGAACTTAAACTAACTCTTAGGTGTATCCATGAAGACCGTAGTGAGTCAGTTTTTATTAGATTGGCTTCAGCTTAGATTTTAGTGTGCATAATTACTATGTATAGGCAGGTAGTTGTGTGTGTCTGTAAAGACAAATCCAGACATGTATGGCAATCTTGAATTAAATCCAGCACCTGTCTGCAAGAGCCAGTGGCAGCTTGTGTGCATTAGGGATGTGTTTATTTATTTATTGTTGTGTTGTATATATATTTAATAGTGGCGCTACTTTGCGTACCTGTGCAGACGCCTGCGGCATAGATGTATGTGTGGGGCTTTGAAGAGATGTACTACTCTGACTAGATGAAACCTGGAAAGAAAGACAGTGGGAGAAACAGACATAGTGTGAGAGGAAAGAAGAGAGAATATTACTAAATATAGAAATGTAAACATTTACACACACACACACACACACACACACACACACACACAGCAATATCCTTTTTAGGTTTGATACTTTAAGCCATTGCAGTTCACAGTCAACTCCTGCTTATAATAACCTGGACAAACTCAAATCCTGGTTATGCGAAACAAAAATTGCATGAATAATGCTTGGTCTCTTAAATTCAGTTAAATATTATACCCTTCTAAATGAGATATTAAACATGTGACAGCACTCTTACAATGTTGCTATCATGTTTTATGTAAAGCACTATGAATTGTCTTGTTGTCAAAATGTGCTATACAAATAAATTTGCCTTGCCTTATAAAATGAGAATTAGCAAACAGAAAATTCTGCAAAATGTAAATGCAATATTCAATGCTTACTATGAACATGAGTGTAATTATGGTGGAATGGCTGTTGCTAGTTCAAATAATGAAGTATTCTGATATTTTTCTGACAGGAAATATTTGCTCTCCGATTAACATTCAATTTTATGCTCAATCAAATAAGTTTAAGGCTGCAATTAGTTCATAGCAGTGGTTTGTGCTGGGGGTAACACACTCATTCAGAAAGACTGTGGTATTACTGCAGACAGTGCCAGCTCTGTGGGAGTGGTTTCCTCAAAGCAAAAGCAATGACTTAAAAGAGAAAGCTGACATATGAGTTATTACTGCATAAGCATAAAAACAGGGAGGAGTTATTTTCTGTATTTTATCTTTATGGGGTTTGGAAACCAAGGGCATACAGTATTAAAAGTATGAGAAAAGAGATGAAATAAGAGAAGTGAAGGGGGGAAAAGTTTGGTTGTATCAAAAGTGACTTCCATTTTTAGGTTGCTTCAGTCATTTTCCTAGTTGTCTTACCTGTTGGGGGGTCCCTGGGGGACCTGCTTGGTTGGAGGCAGGGACCAGAGGGGGTCCTGGAGAGGGCTGGGACGTGGGAGCCTGAACCTTCGGCTGAGCAACAGATTTAGAGAAAGACAGACAGAAAGATAGAGGACGAGATGCGACGTTGTAGGTTATGAAAAGAAGGGGGGATAGAGGTGAGAAATCAGGGAATTGGCAGGAAGGAGAGAGAAGAACACAAAATAATCAGAACATGTTTGCAGCTTGTACACCAGAAACTGTACATAAGTGCAAACACAAGGTACTGCTGCTCGCTAGTGATCCGTTTTTAGTGTAGATTTTCTTCTTGTGTATGCACAGATGCACACAGACAACATGTATGCACATTGATCTATGCGGCAATGCTATTGTATGTATATACGCATATACACAGCTTACAGTGTAGCATGTACTGTACATTACAGGCACAATACTGGGGTTAGGCAGGGTGTAAGTACAGGGTTTCTTTTACATGCAGGTCAGACCCAAAATGATTGGTAGTGATAATATGTCAATCAAGCACAGAGTAGAAGCTGGAATACTGACACCAAACTCAATGAATTAATTAACTTAAATTTAACAACTGCGGTTTTCCCTGAAACATCCTAACACAGGCATCACATTTGGATCTATTGCATTTTATATAGGAGTCATGATTATGGTGGCAAACTACCCGTTTGCCACCATACCTGCCTGAGTCACGTTTAGTTGTATGTGTTAGATGGCAGATTGATGGAGCTTGCCACATTGCCCGATACGATCACGTTCAGAAAGTTTCGATGATCATTACAGAATAAGATTTCTAAGTCAAATCAAGTGTGTGTTTAGGTTTTTGAGATTTCATGACACTGACACTGTATTACCTGTCCTACACTCAACATTTGTTGTGCTCTAAATATGGGGGGGAAATTATTTGATTTCCGGTCCTGGTACATTTATGTTGAGCATCAAGCCAATGTCTCTTTCCTTTCTGTATTCTTCAAATAACCTACAGCCCTAAAAGGCAGCAGCATACAGACAAGTACGGCCGTTCTATTGACTGAACCCTTAGAAGGCTGTTTACAACGTTCTACTTGTCAGGAATCCCACCCTCACAAAGTGTGATGGGAGCTTACACAAGTGTGTTGCACCAGGTACACTGCTACCTACCTTTTTCTAACATCATAGGCAGTCACACAATAAGGAATTTTACAGCACAGATATCTGATAAATAAAATACAGAGAAAGGTAGAAAACCTAAGATAAATGACATGAAAGAAAAACAGACGAAATGACAGACCACAAAGAAGAAGAAATGAGAAGACAGAAAGTAAATAATAGAAGAAGAAAGTAAAGATGACACTGATAATATCAGCATTCTAAGGGTTAAATTAATTTAAATTAGGGAACCTTTGAACCTTGAGTAAGAAATTGATTTCTAGTCTGGGTAGGAAACACAATATGCTATAATAAAGAACTGACTTAAAGCCAATGTCATTAGCAATTACAACACAAAACAGAAAGAATCTAAAATATACAAATGAAGTGTCTATCTGGCTTGGTTTGTCTAAGCCCCCTTGGTTTTGTTGTATGTTTCTGTGTGTTTGTCCGTACAAATCATCAAAGTCTCTCAGCTTTATCACACTTCAATAATTTTCATAGATTCACTGCATACTATTCAATGTGCAGGTGTCTAGCATAAATTGCTACATTTTAAAGTTTTTACATAGTTAGTTAATGTGGTCTTAGGCCCAAATGGACTTTGGATTTGTATGAGCAAAAATTCAAGTATACCATACATGCAGTATACCGCCACAAACACACATTTCTCATATACATTCATATATGAACATACAGACAAAATATTACTTACTGATAGTGACAAATAAATTAAATATACAACGAAAACACAGAAAGGAAGAGGGCTCAGACTGTAAGGCTTGTACACCAGAGTTTGTCTCAAAGACTACCTTCTGAATGTTGCTTTTAAAATTATGGTTTGACTAATAACTTGACTAACATTACTGACTCTTATGTTGGACACAGATGTGCTGTGGCGCATGACCTTATTTAAATGCTTACTGAAGCAGTGCTGACTAAAGGTATGCTCCTGATCCTATCTTCTATAAGCAAACACTGTCAGGGAATGTACAATGTGAGACATTTTGAAGGCAGACCATGAGACGCACTCTGTTGATATGACTGGAGGGGATTAAAATCACAAAGACTACATGATGACAAGTAAGCATCAGCTGGGTCTCCTGGTTTGGTAGGGTGAAAAAAAAAGACAGGGATTGGTATACCGGCCTCTGGGTCAAATTACTATTGTGAGTTAATTCAGTTGCTTTTCATAGAAGAATTCACTGTACTTAGTAGATTACATTATCTTCTATTTATCTTCTCTAAATAATACTTTTTTGTTTTACAATTACAAATGGCCTAAAGCGCACAAGATCGTAAAAAAATAATTGTAATAATTGCCTTCACAATGTTAGAGGTCTATGGCAATAGATTAGAAATTGTCAACCTATGAGATGTTGACAATTTGCAGTCAAACAAGAAAAAAAGAGCATTGAAAACTATAATATGGCAGTTACAATATATCAAGAGCTGGCTGTGGATCTTTGCTAAAAAAGCAACTTATGTAATCTCAGCCAGTATTTGACCCAGGGGTGTTTTTAAAGTCTAAACTCAGTACCAGAGTGGGGTTAGCGGCCTGCATGGCCAGCAAGGACTCATGGTATGTCATATCGGGTTGGGCTGGTATCACCCCGCCATGCCGGGCCCAGGCATTCTGGATCAGAGACTCCAGCTGAGTAGATGATGTTCCCCCAAGCTGGAGCTCGGAGGATGGAGTGGGAGGTAGAAAGCTAGGCATGGAGGGTGGATGTCCTTGGGGATCTATGGAAAACACTCCGCCGGATGAATCGTAGAGCGCAGCGGAGGATGAGTGAGGGATGGACTGAGCAGCTGAGGAATCAAATGGAGGAAGGAGAGGAGGTGACTGGAACTCCCCGGCGTCAGAGGAGGCTAAAGAGTCACTAGAAGGTTCTGGGCTTCTGTCTTTTGTGGTTAAACCCAAGTGGTGAAGTAGAAGACTTCCTGGAGGTAAGGGGAGCTCGGGACTGACGTATGAGTACAGCTCTTCTGTAACTGGCTGGAGACGGCTGTACGTGCCTGAACCACCTGATCCAGCTCCGGTGTCTTCTAGAGGGAGGTCCATGGAGCTCCTTCGGGCCCGGTAAAGTCTGGATGCCAGCAGGCTTGGGTCTCCAGCAGCAGCTGCAGCAGCGGCTGCAGCTAAATGGAACTCAAACACACTTCCAGTTGATGGTGGGGTGTCAGTCATTACTGGAGGTGCAGAAATAGGGAAAGATGAAGAGGAAGCATGATGTGGTGGAGGAAAGCATCCATCAGAGGACGAAGAAACAGAGCCACCAGTGGACACACTCATGGGTGGTAAGGGTGAAGGAACTGGGCTGTGTGCACTCAGTCTCTGCATGATGTGTGGGTGCAAGAACCCGGGTTGAGGTGTCGGAACAGAATCAAAACCCAAACTAGCAGCTGCTGCTTGCCTCTGCTGATGAAAACTGAAGCCAAGCTGGTGTGCAGTCATTGGATATCCTCCATATGCCATTGCTTCATAATGGTCCAATAAGGCAGCTTGACTTAGACTTAATCTCCTCACTGCTTCCTCATGCTCCGCTCTCATGTCTTTATAGCTGTAACTTGTGTCAGACTGTCCTGGGAGATGCAGCGACTCCCCAACACCAAGTCTTTGAGAAGCTGCTGCAAAACCGGGATTTACCATGAAGAGAGAGGGGGTCTCAACACCTTCCATCCCAGAAAAGGGATGCAGGCTGCTCCCATAGCGAGTGTAAGCAGGCTGAAAGTGTCTGGTATGAGCCTCGAGAATCGACGTGCTCTTGCGTCTCTGGGTGTTGTAGGCCTTAGAAGGCCCAGTGGGAGGAGGCGAGAAGGAAATGGGCCGCTCAGGGATGGAGGGGAAGAAAATAGTAGTGGGGTCTGGGAGAGTTGAGTGGGGGATACTCCCTCCTGCTACTCCTCCTCCTCCTGCTCCTCCACTGTAGTGATGTGGCATTGAATGCTGCTGCGACAATGAGATACAATGGATTTAAGAATAAAATTTAGAGAATGAGAGAGCAAGGGGCACATGAAATGGAGAAAATAGTGTATCAAGAGCATCATTTCAGTACAATACCAAGAGAAAAAAAGGAACATATTTTGTTTCTAGTGTGGAGAGAGAATATGTGGTTAAGATAGAACAGAAAACCGACAGACTGTAAAAAGGAGTGATGAGATGAAGTGAACAGGTAATGTAAAGACACAAAGCTGCAGTAAAACAGGGAGACAGACCAAGTGACAGACTGGTACAGCACAAGACAAGAGAGAAGAAGTTTGCAGTGGGGCTGTAAATACAGAAAAAAGAAAGGCCAAATGCTGGCTCTAAGCTCAATAATATCACAATGAATCTGCACTCAGGAAATTTATTTTTTATTTTTTAAATTTTAATTTATTTAGGGTATTTTATTACAGAACTTCCCTCTGCAAAATGTTAATATTCTAAGTAAGTAGTTGTAACCTGCAACTTCAATTAAGATGAAAAAATGCATGTGATTGCACAATAATTTGTGCTGTAGTTTCTGAAATGGAAATGGAGACCAGGAACAAGAATTGTTCCCTGCCAAATGCCAAGTTTTTAGGGGCAAGAGGATTGTCCCGTAAAACACTATACTATCTACACAGGGTATGTTGTTTTGTGTGTAAAGTTAAAATGTTTAGGGGTTGGCCTAGGGGTTACGGCAGCCACAATGAGCTACAACCTTGGCTGTATGTCATTCGGCACCTTTCTCTCCCCTCATTTCCTGTCATCTCTCTACAGTCCGCTGTCTAATAAGGGCACCAACGCCCCAAAACACCTTCAAACCACTTTAACAATTTTGTCTGTCAGCTGAGAAGTTTTCCTGATGGCAGATGCACATGATATTAGACATTAGTATCATAGAGCAAAAATAAAGCTCAAGTCAGTCAATCTGTATTTAATATGAACAAACGGTGGTCTAATAGAGGGAGAAAGAGAGAATTAATGAAAGGTGGATAAGTAGAATAACAGACTCACAGCAGTGTCTGAAAGTTTGAACAAACACTGAGGTCATACTAATTTATATTCTTAGATAAAAGTGCCACTTAAAATGCCTTGAATTTCAATAGAGGTGTAGCATTTTTCTATTGATTAAATATTGCACGATTAGATTTCAAGCCAATGTATAGTATTGTCTCAGCCCACACAATTTAAACCTCTGCCTCATAGATAGCTCAGCTCTTTATAGAAGATTTTAATATGATAATATGACGAGGACAGATACTGTACACTCAATATTCAGTAAAGGAGTCTGGGAATGCTGCAGTGGTACTAAACTACTTCAAGATTTTTTTGAGCAAGTGTACATATCAACTTGCACTTAATATTAATGAGAAAATAAAGTTGTTTAGGCTTTTCTAGTTTGGCTGTACAAAGGTGTACAAATTTGTGCCATATCAGAATGAGCAATACAAGCTGTTTCATTGACATTGATCCTCATTGTCATAGGATTTCATACACAGCGACATTGGGCACTCCTCTATAAATACAAAAAAAACATGTTTTAGCAGTTGTACTACTCTACTTTCAGACACCTGCACAGCCCATTTCCCTCAATTTTCTCTCTCCCTTCCTCACTGGTCCTCCCCACCACTGTGGCCCCTGGGGATTGAGATTGTGAACCTACAGGGGTGGAGAACAGAGCAGGTAGGCTGGCCCTCCGCTGCCTGGCCCTGGGCAGAGAGGAGGCAGACTGAAGGGGCAGGACTGTCTCCAGGGCCTGGGAGAGGCGCCCAGCGAATGTGTCCCTCTCAGCTGTGAGAGGCATGCAGGGGGAGGTGATGGTGTAAGAGGATGAGGAGAACGGGCCTGGAGGAGGGGTGGAGGGCTGCTTTGGAGGAACGGCCAGGGGCCGGAGAACATGGGAAAAGGAGTAGGAGGAGGGCGGGACGCAAACAGACATGCTACGATTTCGACGACGGCGCAACTCAGGCTGTAAACCAGGGAGGGGTGATGGAAGAGGGTGGGGCCACCATGAAAAACAAACATAAAGAAATTAAAACACACAAAAAATTACCTGAACATAGAAAACAACAGACAAATTAAATACACAACCACAGGACACACGTATTAAAACTTTTTAAAGATTAAGTAAAGAATACACAAAACAAAATAAATTATCTGATGAAAAAAGTTCCCAAAAAAGTGACATTAAAGTTAGTTTTACATAAACAAATACTTGACATTATTTCCATAATTAGAACTTACTTAAACAAGAAAGATTACAGTTCCTAAATTATTAAGGATTTGGAGAAAATCTCAATCTGTAAAGGAAAAATCACTGCACCAGTGACTTTGCAGGAGTTACTATTTTGTTCATCAGCAAATTTCTGAATGGAGCAAAACCATTACATATTCTGCATCATACTGTTAAGAATATCTAACAACACAAACTGCCCAATAACACAAAGAAATGAAAATTTACTTGGGAACAACTGTAGGAAAGACAAATGAAAGACACAAAACAAACAGAAAAGAAAAGTCAATTTAAAACAAAATATAAAACTAAACCCAATATTACATAAAAGGAGAGAAGGATCATTCAAGATATTCAATTAGGTAGTTGGTATAAGTCTGTCATTAAGTCTGTTTATCTACACAGAGTCCGTTGGCTCCAAGAAATTACTATTGAAGAGGAAATAAGCCTACTGAGAAATGTTATGTCCCTTCAAAGACAGACCTCAAAATAAGCCAGAACCATCATTAAATTATTCAATCAGCATGCAAATCGGCATCCCTGACTATCCAGCGGGAAATAAACCAGTCAGTGGAGGTGCTGGTAAACTGGAAGTCAGACAACAACATTAGTTTCCAAAAGGTCAGCAGATGGAAAAGTCTAGGGTGGGAAATTAAACAAGAAATGCTCCCCTCTCCTTTAGTAAGTACTTATACGGTGCCCTGCTGGTTGCTGTAAGGCTGCTAAAAGGTCATCAATTGAGGATTATGGTAAAAACAGCAAGTATGTTCAGCAAACATTCCCTGAGTGAGTGAAGGAAGCTAAATAAAAATCCTGGGTCTTAAGAGAGAAGTAGAAACCTGCTCAGTTTACAATGTGAAGATTTACAATTCATCAGTATTCAATATGAATGAAATGTCATGTAATGTGAATAAAGAATGACTTGAACAAGTTTTAAAATATTAAAACAAATAAATATACAGCATAACAATTATAACAAAACCAATAGTAACTGAATAAACAACATATACAACAAGTAGATGTGTAGATGATGGAGCATTACAAAAATAAAACAAAAATACAGAAGAATGGAGGATTGACGGAAGAAGATAGAAAGAGGTATATTGCTGATAAAATGGCAAGATTGAGGAAAAGAGGAATGCATAACATCTGGTAGGCTGAGGCTTCTAACATGAAATACAACAGAAAATGAATGATTCACTGACACATTATGTAAGTAAGTGGTTGGCTGACTATGTGGATTACTCGCCTGCTGGCCAACTAACTGGCTGAGAATAGACTGGGTATTTGATATAAGCTGACTGATAAATATTGGAGTGTGTTATTAATTGACTGATTGTTGGCCAATACTTCATAAACTTAGACAAACGCACTGTGTTTTGTTTGGTAAATGTGTTGCTTTCTCTGAGCGGGCAAGAAAAAATGAAATAGCTTCTAGTACTCAACTTCTCCAGGTCAGAGGGGATCATCTCCAAATAAATAAAAAAACATCAACAACACACTCTTGTGTATTTAGTTTAACGCACACCCAAGCAATCATCAGCCTACTCACTAACACTGCAAACATCATTCCAACTCACTCCCACTCCAAAACACAATGCGGTGCTCACTTCAAACTGATCATTTTCAACGTCACTCACAGATGTGTCAAACATGACCTAGCCCTCACAAGTGCAAGTGAAACCTACACATGCGTAATTGTCTAATTTGGATGACATCGCCACTCACCATTGACTGCGACGGCTGGGTGTAGCCTGGGTGCTGCTGTGGGTTAGCAGAGGGGTAGGGGGTTTGGGGCTGGGAGGAGGGGTAGGGGGTTTGGGGCTGGGAAGGGGGCTGGCTTGAAGGGGGGCAGATGTACGTCATGGCCAGCTGACCCAAGTGGGGGGAGTCTGAGGAGAAAACTGAAGAACCTGTGCCGCTGTCTAAACCTCCTTCAGCTGAGGGAGAGAGAGAGGGACAGAGAGAGACGTGTTAAGAGATCAGATCAGACATCTGCCAATTCTACTACATCTCTATATTGTCTAATAAATTCCAGGAATAATCTTTTTTTTGCACTCTATATATATATACATATATATACACACACACACACATATATACACATATATATATACACACACACACATACACACACACACACACACACACACGTAATATTTCTGCTGTTTGAATAAATGGATGGGCCACAGGGGAGGACACAAGTTGTTTTTAAAGGGCACGACAATTTATGAACAACTACAATAGCATACAATAACAGGAAGAAATAATTAATAGTTCCAGTGCACTTTCAGTTTACAATAGGAGGACTGTAAATTGTGTGCCACATTTGAAAGGTAACTCAACAATGGCTGCCCCCGGTTTACAGTCTCCCCAGCCAGCATTTGCCAGACGTCTTTATGTCTCCATATAGAAAACTTAAATCAACACATTATAAATGCTTAAAATATGAATATGTTTCTTGAAAAACAAGTTTATGTTTAAAAGCATTGAAATAATCTTATCAAAGTATGCATGCAAAATATTTTTTATAAATAAGGAGAAAATAAATGAAAGTGTTCAAGGACCTTAGCAGGCTGAAATATATGTGGCAATGCGGCGCACTACGATATCGTCTGTATCTACTATTTGTAGTTTGTCTTACATGTGTGTGAGATGCTGGTCTGCTGATAGTGACGCTGCTGTTGCTCCATTTCCGTCTCCTCTGTCTCTGCCTGCAGACACACAAACACAGGGGTCAAACTAAAAGGAAAAGTAACAACTGACGGACAGCTAGGTGGAAATGGCATTGAATATTAATGGTAAAGACTTCTTGTGTGACGAATGCGTATTGCAAATCATTTGCAATACCCATGTACTTGGATATGTTTTCTTACGAACTTAAAACATAAAATACATCTCCTGATCAGTCTGTTCAACAAGCAATCTATATTAAAAATATACAACTTAAGTACAAAAGTACTTAAAGGCTGATATACTAACAAACGAAAAACCGTTTGATCTTATAAACATTAAACTAGCTGACAAACCTGTGTGTGTAAAGGTTTGAGTGACTCTTGCTGCTGCTGCTGCTGCTGCTGCTGCTGCTGCTGCTGCTGCTGCTGCTGCTGCTGCTGCTGCTGTTGTTGTTGTTGTTCAGTCTCCAGTTTTCTCTTCTCCTGTTCCTCTCGTACCTGCTGCCTCTGTTCTCTCTTCCTCCGGATCAGAGACACGCGGTCCTTGATAGCCTTGGCCATGGTCTTATGGTCACCCTCAGCAACGTAGCCAGACTCAACCTGGGGAGTTTTGTGGAGTCACACAGATCCTCTTTTTAACAAAACATGCCCAAACACCCCAACCCTTCCAATCATTATTTCAAACCTTAATCTCCTCCTTTCCATCTTTTCTTACCATCTAGTTCTTTCTATACAATATTTATCCTTTCTGTCCATTCTCTCTGAAATCCATTCCTTCCCTACCCCCACCTGTCCACTGTACATACCATTTCCTGGGCCACATCTTCTGGGACGTCTTTGTTCAGGTCAAAGGAGAATTCGATGGCTTCGTTGTCTTTGTATTTGCCTGCAAACAAGTTACAAATGGCTGGTCAGGCAGCTGCCCCTCTGTTTTCTTGGGAGTAATTAGTAGTAGTGCTTTGATTTTTCAACAGCTAAATGGTGATTTTTGGGCAGCTAAGAAAACCTGCAACATGTTAATATTTGCTTAAAAGTATGTGTTTATGGGTATTTTACAACAGCTAAGGATGCTAAGACATATGCAAAACATTTTAATTTGATGAAAATATTAAAGTATTCCTTGCCTTTGAGCTTCTTGACATCATCTATCCTGAGCCAGAGTTTGATGGCAATCATTTCCCCATCATCCTCCTCTGCCAGTTCAACCCTGACCCCCGTGTCTTCCTGAAAGAACGCATGGTTCAACAGGATCTTTATAGCATACCTAGAGGAACAAGACAAAAAAAATAGATAGGTAAGAGAGGATTTGCTTCTTGATACTACCAGCAATGCCTTTTGAGCTGGTCTCTGCTAAGTAAATAGAACAAACATGGTTTTCTATTTATCGGTAAGCTTTAGCTAACCTAACTTTCTTTCTAAAGCAGTACACATGAACGCTTTGGCACACCCACAGCATGGGCAGAGACTGGGAACAGAGGACTTGTTGTTTATGACCAAGAAGCCGTGAATCAAAACAGGATTAAAAAAAAGAGGGTGATTTTGCCTGCAAACCTTACTGGATGTAGAGTAGTGATATTGTGATCTTTGACTTCTTCTAAAATCCCCAAATCCAAAAGATATCACTAGATATTGATAGTCTGTGTGTGTGTGTGTGTGCGTGCGTGCGCCTCACCTCTCATCCTTGTTTGTTCTGATGCAGCAATCTATAATTTCCTTCACCTCAGGAATGGCTACCTTGTCAAAACTGGCAGGCTTCACTCCCTGCACACATAAAAAAACAAGAGCAGTGAAGACGAAGAACCTTTTAGTGAAAGACAAGCAGAAGATCACACACACTAACACACAACGGTAAATACATTTGCTGGAGTGTAAGAAAAGCAAAAGCACATGTGGTGTTTCGCACTGATGTAGATGAGAGATGTACTCTCTACTGCAATCTTTCAATACACACACAAACATACCGTACATACATACTGACCATACATTCATTCTCTGAATCTCTTAACGCTGAACCACTTCATTTTGTTCAAGAAAACAGACCAATGTTTTTGTTTTGCATCTATATGTGATGCGTCATAAAATTATCCTTCAGAATTGGAAAATGGAAAACAGGACAAATTAAATGAGAAAATAGTCTGAAATATGAAACAACACTTAACTGTTAAATCCATTTTATGTACAGCAGGATTAACTGTACTATCTATGAAATACCCAATCTGTAACTATAATGAAAAAATGCAAATAGAACATTTTGCCATTTGACAGACAGCGGTCCTACAGTAAGAGAGACCGTGCGGGGTTAATTCTCAGAACCAATTAAGAGAACTGGAGCACATTTTGATGGATAACACTAATAAAAAGAATCAGCAAGGACCCATTCAGAAGTTTGGCACTAAGAAAAAGCACTTCTGAGGCCTAATATTAGAAAAAGGCCACACTGGAAAGCCTGCGTCCAGAAAAAAGAAAACAAGACAACATGATACAGCACAATGTAGGATTTTAGTGTTTGGTGATACAAGGGAAAAATGGTAGTACAGTATAGTATAGTAATAAACTTGTTTTGGGCACTAAGAACAAGGAACCGCTAAAGGCCCATCAAAGTTTTAGATACTATTCAGAAGCCCAACACAACAGCCAAAAGGCATCTTAATGACCAGCCCATTCGTTCATACGCTGCTAATAGAGGAACAAAAAAAGAGACTGAAGCAAAGACAAGCAACAGGGGAGCTGAAGCTAAATTCTGAATAAATAAAAAGGTAACAAAAGAAAATGACACGCTCCGGAAAATACTTAGTTTTCTCCATTTGTCATTTGCTGGTAGGGAGAATGCTACAAGTGTATAATAATGCCAAAAAAAGTTCTGGGCAATCATGTAATCAGTTGAATGCATTTAGTTGTTCTGTGTAAAATCTCCTAGCTCAGTTGTGCCCACCTGAAAAGCAGTTATTAGAAACAGATAATGAAATATAATTAACATAGATGAAAACTTTTTGTAACGCATGTCATTTTCCTCATATCACATATAACACATCAAACACAAAGTGACTCACAAAGATGAGTCCAGATTGGATGCAACAAAAACCTCTTAAAAACTGTTACTATGAGTTACATGACAGGTTTAAGATTTTAAATAAAAGGGTAGGTAACTTACCTAGAAGGTACTAAGACAAGTAGACTAATGGCCTACTTGACAGACAGTTTTCAGACTAAACTGGTTGCAAACAGACAGAAAAACTGACTGTTTATCTCAACCTGTTTGTGCCAGCAGACAACCACCTCCTTCTGCTCTTTTCCTCCAGCCCCGTCTTCCCTTCCTCCTTTCTCTCTTTACTTTCTTGGCCTGTTTCTGTCTTGCAACAACCCCCCCAGTTCAACATTACATAACAACCCCCCCCCCCACACACACACACACAAACACACACTCACACAGACATACACACACACACGCACAGATTCCAAGGCCAAACAATGTTAAGACTGATGGAGGAAGTAATGGCATTAAGTCTGACAGAAGAAGGGAGGCTAAAGGAAAGAGAGAGAGAGATGGAGAAAGCAAGATTTCAGTTCAACAAGCCTGACTGGAGTTCAGGAATGTTCCATTAAGTACATCAACAACATGTATGACCACAAGGCAGGACCTTAGAGTCATACAAAATAATTGAAAGAGCTTCCAACCTGTATGAAGTTTATCAAAATTAAATAGGGTGCACATTATGATCCTAAACTGATTTTAAGAGTGACATATTGATGTGAAAATAATTGACTGTATATATGGCAAAATGTTCATGTGAGTGTATTTCCTTTGTTGCACATGCTAGGCCAGTGGTTCCCAACCTTTTTAGCTTGTGACCCCCTAAGATGAAGCAATGTCTACGTGTGATCCCTTGTCATGGGTTCCATACGTCTATAAGTTATGACCTGAAAAACTGGGGGGGGAATTCCCTTCTTAAGCACTTGTATGTTTGTACTTCCTGGCTCTTAAAAATAGTACTTAGCACTGTGTAGCATCTTAACCTAGCTATGATTGCTGTCTACCAGCAATGGCTATCCTAGCAATTATGAGTGCTTGAATAGTTCACCATTGACATCACCAAAGTGATTTTTGAAGTCGCTTTGGACAAGAGCATCTGCTAAATGCCACAAATGTAAATTACCTGAACAACCAAAGTTTTGTTTGAAAAAATGCAAATAAATATAATTTTGTAAAGCATGATGATTTGATCTGCTTTCCTATCCCTTTTGATTGTCTCATGACCCATCAGATTTTTTCTCCCGCAACCCCTTAAAAAGGGACCCAACTACCAATGTGGGAGCCACTGTGCCAAGCGTCAGTTTCTTTGGGGTCCAACTGACAGATCAGGCTGGAAATTCAAATTCAGATTCAGCTGGTGACGATGCGAGTGCCTGATATCTATACAGAGATGACCAAAGTGAAAAGAAAATACCTGGGTAATGTTCAGAATTGGCACAATAGACAAAAAAAAGAACTGCCAAACATCCTGAAAGACTCAACCTGTTTGTGACCTGTCTTAATAAGCTTAATAACCCATCTACAATAAAATGCTAGTGAAAGGAGGCAGTAAGGCTATTTTTTTATTTTCTAAAGTTACAGTTTCAACACCTCAGGGGTTAATTGAGGTTTCTAACTTAGTGAGGACTGACAGAAGAATTGGAGGGTGAAAAGCTGTAAGGATGGATTAGGCAGTGAAATGAAAGGAAGCAGGTGACTGAGGCACCCTGTGGTTGTCACAAGGTTGTGTGTGACAATAACAAATACAGACAACTGAAGTTGGTTGTTTGACTGTTTTGCTGAATGCCCTCTCGCTTTCAGTTTATGAGATTACTGCTGTTTAGTTATAACTCAAACACACACACACACACACACACACACACACACACACAGTGAACCCAAAGGCTGAGGTCACAACGATAATCAGATACAATTTGATCAGTTTTGTGTGAGTAAGAGGAGGGAAAGGACAGGCAGAGGGCCAGACAGACATGTGGATTGAAGTATACTGTCTGAATTTCTGCACATGAAGCTTCACAAATATTATCTAAAATACTGTAAGTGAAATAGAAAATAAAACACATCTGTTTTTATTTTTGGTACACACGTTAAAGGCTGCCAGTGTGTGTCTAAAGTTACCATAAAATTTTAATGTTAGACTTCACCAGAGGTGACAGAGGGACTTGTTTTAGCTGAGGGCTACAAACAGCACTGCATTTCTGTAGTATTACTAGCAAGATATTTTGGTATACTGGTAGAAATACTCCTTTAGGTTTTGCAAAAACTTTATTTAACTTTATTTAAGTAAATTAAAAAGTGCACACATGTTTGCGCATCTTTTCTGATTTGCACTGTTGCTTCGGCGACATAACAATAATTTTATTGTTTCCAATAAAGCTTAAAGTGAACTGAAATAAAAGATGTGTTAAGAGGAATTCAGAAAGAACAGAGCGATAATGGAGGGACCGATGGAGGATAGAGAGAGAGAGAGAGAGAGAGAAAGAGATTTCTAGTAAATTCCTCTGGTCCATTAACCGTCACTGTCAGCTTTAACAAAGCTTTCCCGTGAGGAAAGGAGGGAGACGGCGCTCATCTGCCTGTATTTGTGTGCATGTGATGACCTCAGCAGCACTCAAGTTAAAACAGCCTCTGATAGCATCTGTTGTCCTCTCTGTCTATGTTTCAGTCTCTGTCTCAGTTTTTCCTCCACAGTGTTTCTAACCAACCGTCATCTCAATTTTAGCAAATGTTACCAAAAAAAAAAGTTCTCTAGGTGCTTTTTTAATCAAAAGGGATGATGCAATGGTCTTTTTATCAGTCAATTAATAGATCCACTAAAAATAATGGAAATTCACTCTGATGTTTTTGTGAGTATGTGGTCGACAGACCCTGTGCAACGTTTCAGAGCATCAAAACATACTTATTTTCCCCTCATATCAAGCCAGTGTAAAACCTTTGGTAATAGTAAAGAAATTAAATTAAATTTTTTGTTTTCATTCAAGATATTTGCCTCAAAACTGTCTCTTGGTGCTCTGCTTTTACTCTTTTACTAATCTCTGAGAAGCTCCAGGGTTAAAGTGCCTTGCTCCAGGCCAATACAAGACAGAGCAAAAGTGAGAGGTGGGGAGGGAGGGAGAATAAGCGAGAGAGACTAATTAGTACAAAAACACAGTCATATGACTGGATTTCTTACAGCTCATGCCAAACTTATTACTACAGTCAGTAAACAAGTATGTGGGGAGTGGCAGAGAGAGCCGGTGGTGAGACTAGAGACAAAAAAAGACGGACAAGGCTGGTTGATACAGCACATGAATGTCACTGCACAGTCTATTGTCATTCGCAGCTGAGTCATTTAAAAGCCATACTGTACAGGAAATGCAGACTTACACTAGTAACCCGCCTATAGATCTGGGCAGCATTTTGACATTCAGAGTAGGGGTACTCTGAGGTAGCCATCTCCAGCATACACATCCCGAATGCGTAGACATCTACAGATTCATCATACTTCTCCTCATACATCTCTGGAGCCATGAACTCTGGGGTTCCTGATAAAAAGGAGAGGAAACAAAAATGAGCTATTCCATCTCTCAGTCAAGTATTTTTTTAATATAACACACTGACCAAATATCCCTCTGAGAAACACTGTAGTACTGTAGTGTAATTCTGTATATGATGACTGCTCCACATTGGCTGTTTTGTCTCAATTGTGTGAATAATATTTGTATATTTCTCACTCTCTGTGCATTGCTCACAACAGTATTTCGCTGATCAGATTTTGACAAGACAACACAATATACTGTATCTGCACCATGAGATGTAAATAAACACCATGGCTAAAAAACACTAACTGGCTCAGTCAGTTATGCAACACTAAAATGGTTATGGCAAGTAGAAGAGGATCTCTAAACACACAGCTTGGAAAATCTTTCTTACAAACTCACTTACTGATACCACATAATAGCCCTGTTGTGTGTATGTGTGTGTGTGTGTGTGTGTGTGTGTGTACATGCTCATTCATACATGTGTGTGTGTTTGTGGATTTCTACAAGTGTCCAAATACTTGAGGTCTGCCTAATTACTACAAAGCAGCTGTGAAATTTACAAAGCATATAATTCTTGCCTCAAGTGACTATGCGAACCACAGAATACCTGTGGTCAACTACACAACTGGACTACTGAGCGGCAGCTAAGTGTATGTATGTAACACAGCAGACACTCTTCACTCCGCATAAGTTTAAGTGTGTATTATACGGAGGGTATGTGTGTTTGGGGTGTATCTTTGTTGTATGTGTTTGCAGCCATCACATTTCCAGATAGCTTAATCCTAGCTTACTAGCAGACTGAGTGGTGTGTATTTCACTTTCCAAATACCTGTGGTTTGCTTTCACAACCAGACATTTTAGAAGCAGTAAAATTAATCTACAGTAGGCATGTGTAGGTGCACAGAAAGTGTCCGTGTTCGTGGTTGTGCTTATACGAGACAGTGTGAGTGGACATGCGTGCGAAGCGGTTATTGGCAAACTCACAGAAACGATCTCACTGGTTTCACTTTCTCCACCTTCACAAATCTAAACATTTCATTCTGATATACAAATTTAAGTCTGACTACAGAGACGACAGTATGCATGCATGCAAAAGATAAGGAATGTGCGTCTTCAGCGGCTCTGTGTATGCATTTTTCCTACCGATGACACTCTTAGCAAAGGAGGCCCTCTTCAGCGTGGCTAAACCCAGGTCCCCAATCTTTACCGAGCCTGTGGGCCCCGTGATAAATATGTTGTCGCATTTCAGGTCTCTGTGAATAATGGGTGGAGCTCTGGTGTGCAGGAAGTGAAGGCCTTTGAGGATCTGTCTGCACCACGAACGCAGGACCTTGATTTTCATCACCTTGAAGCGCTTCAGGTAGCTGCAGGACAAAGAAACGCATAAGACAGCATGTCATTAAACAAAGCAAGATTAAGTGTACCAAAATATACAGTAAGCGGCAGGTTCAACATAACATTCAAGTGGCCTTTGTCCGACATAACTGCCAACTACCTTCCTCTTGGAAAGTCATTGTACTACTACAACACATCTGAAATCTCACATGCTCAGATGTATCAGAATCATTGTATTGAGGTTGAGGGGCACTCAGATGACACTTGAACTGTTTTGAATGTATTCCACAGTAATATTATTGCAGGACACTGAAAACCATTAATTATTCCAAAGCAAGTCATGGAGAGGCAGACGACAACCAGATAAGAGCCACGGAAATACGGATAATGCTTCAATTAAAGATGAAAGCTTACACAACCAAAGTGGATTACTGTCTGATAATTCCAGCTTAAAGACATACATCATAAATATTCACAAACACGAATGTGCCCTCAAAAACAAAACAAAAAAAGACAGGCAGTCACTGACAGACAATCTGGTGTCTGCATAGAGACGGAAATTGCTTGCGTGCCAAATTGCCATTGGAATACTGAGACAGACAGATATTTTAATCTGGATTCAAATATGTCTGAAAGAGCTAGATTCAAGACAACAAGAATGACAGCCAGAACGCATGAACTCTGTCTTTAGTCTATTTGGCCATATGACAACTTCATGTAAATCACACATTTTAGCAACTTCTAATAGCAGCCATGTTAATGCACATTATAAGAGAAATTTTAAAGGTGGTTTCTAAGTGGGAGCTGTCTGTTTTTAACCACTTCCTTCTACAGAGTTATGAGAGTCTGGAACCTATCCCAGCATACACTGGGTGGAAAGCTATGGTGGAAACCCTCAGGCCATCACAGAGCTAACCGATCCACACCTGCGGGTGATCTGGAGCCTCCAGTCCAGGTGGTTTGCGTGTCTTTGGAATGTGGGAGAAAACTGACAGAAACCCCACAGAATGACAGGGAGACCAGGACAGGAATTTTACTAGGGGTGAAACGGTTACCGGTTTAGTGTTAAATAAGTAAAATCCCCAATGGTTAGTATTTGAATTTTAATAATGATTAAAACAGTGTTTGATTACTGCGTTTTGAAAAACATGCGGTAAATACTGTCCAGCATGACGCAGGCGCAGCATGCAGCATCAATCATTTGAGTCATCTTCATCACCACCATCTTCTTTTTTATAGTGAATGCAGGGTAAGTAAATTTTTTTCTGCACAATGTGGGGACTTTAGAATGGGGGGAAAATGCCATGGTTTGTCAGTCTAGTTTTGCTAATAGCTTTTAAACTGAGTTGTTCTGCTGCTACATGTGTCGTTTGTTTGCAATCTCTATGCATTGTGCTACACGTTATATAGTTCAGTCACCCAACCAACATATTTTGTTCATTTAAAATCTGGCAGTAGTAACTTTAGAGACTCCTATACAAGATTACTCTGTATGTACTATCACTGTTTACTTATGACTAATTTGCATTTATGTAAATTGTTCATGGTGTCATTGCATATAACATCTTTAATGTTAATGCACATTTGATATGGTTTTCATATTTTTACATAAGGTATTGGCTGTTATTTTAATGCAAACAAAAAGTACACAGTGCTGCTAATTTTATTTGTGGTTTTCAATACAAAACTTGATGAAATGGTTTCAGTACTTTCTGAACATTCTCAGCACATTTTAACAATACCGCGATAATACTAATAACCTAATATAATTTTGGTGATTATAATTGTGATATGAACTTTTCATACCGTTTCAGCATTTTACTGTGTGAAATTTATTTCAGTCAGCTGCACAAAAGCATTCCAGACTTAACATCTCTTTCACTTTCAGTCAGATAATTTAAAGATCATTTCTGTTTTTATCGATTCAATTAGATGCAATTATTCAATTAAAAAGGCTTCTGTCAAAAGTTCTCTTTAAGAGCTTTGGGAACTCATTCAAAATCCATTTGCCTGTCACTCTTGATAAGCTAATTTAAAATCAATGTTTGAATTCCAAGCAAAGTGTTTCCCCATTTTCTATTGTCAGCTGGAGACTTCTGCCTTTCTCTCTTCAGCTAAATTCAAGTACAGAGTGAAGACCAGACACGGGACGCATGGTAACCATTCCAAGACTCGTCATCTTTATGTATTGTTTGATTCTGCTGGTATCTGCTAATTTCACTGAATCACAGCAGGCAGATTCGATTTACTGCAAGTAAGTCAATGTCCAAGCTTTAAACTTGAACCGCACAGTGATGTAGCCTCCTGGTCCAGACAGCTAACCCGGAGCAGCATCAGTGAGTCTGGCTCCAGCATCACTGGCAGCTCCACTTACGCACGAGTGGCAGCAGCTGCTTTAACAATGCAGCAACTGCAAATCTGTCTTAACTGACAAGGAGCCGTTCAGACAACTCTGGACTCATCACAGACACGCTGCCTCGACCAGATCTAGGCTGCTGGTAGAAGCTCCAGTGACTTTATTGTGACCCTGTGTCTTTACCAGAGTAGACTACATCCATTATTCCTCATAAAATAAAGAAAAGCAGCAAATGATAAACTGGAGGGGGAGAATTGTTGCTTAATTCACTGTTAATTCAGCATTTGAGCTGCATACGCCTTTTTATCTTAGGGATGCACTGATGCACTACTGAAATTGGCCCGACACTGACTCAGACAGCTGGATCGGGTATCGATGACAAAGGGGACGATATATGGGGACGATCTATTCAGTTCAACCAAATGCATACTACAGGATGCTTCAGCCATGTGACAGTAGACGTGAACATTTTTCCAGGAGAGCTAACGTAGCATTTTTGATTTCCAAAGTTAGGAAGTGATGTTTAAGTCAAGTCTGATGTTGCCTTACACACAAAAGAATGACTCCCAGTCTCTTCCTCACAGTGAGGAATACAGCTTATTAATTTTACACTGGTATCGGATTGGTACTCAGCATAGGCCAATACCCAAAGCCCAGATATTGGTATTGATATCTGTACTGAAAAAGTCGGATTGATGCATCCCTACTTTACCTGTAAAAATAGCTTCATCCCTAGTCATAGCATCATAAGTTGACAGAAGCTTCATCATAAAAGCGTTGAAAAAGTGGTTTTATTTATACATGTTACCATATATCACTGCAGAACCCATGAAATGTTAATACATACAACAATTAAGTACTTCTAACAATAAGAATAATAAATTACACAGTGAAGTGTCTCTCCTTACGTTAAAAGATTAGATTTTCTCTTATAACCAGGTCTAACCATTTTCCTGTGTCTTTAGAGGTTAAACAGAGGAATTTTTTAGACCAAAACATCAGGGCAGATGCATGTATTTTCATTAGCAGTTTGCCTTCAGGGCACGGAACACATTAACAGACAATGAAACAAATTTTTTAGGGACTTTTTAAGGTGAACCTACCTTAACATGTACATCTGAATTACTGTGTATACACTAAAAACTTTCAAAGCCTCCCCCTCTTCCTCACCTCCACCCCCTCACATTCAATCTCTAAGTTGTTTTTATTTCTTCTTCTCACATATCTTTTAAGAAGCAGTCTCTTCTTCCTTTCCTCAGTCTATACCTTTCTTCCCTTTACCTACCCGCCCTCCTCTCCCTCGCCTGTCTCCTCTACTTTCTTTCTCTCCCTTTCTGAAGTCAGAACAGTGTTGACAGAGAAGTTAAACCCTGTGGCATGTGTTGCTGGAGTGACACTGCACAAAGCATCACACACACACACACACACGCTCAACCATGCCCTCTTTTCAACACATATAACAGAAATATGCAGACATATGTGTATATACAGTATGTGAACAGTACATACACAGTACACATACAGTACACATATGTGAACAGATAAACATCAGACACAGTTTGATCTTTAATACATTTACACAGACACACATGTGCAGCAGCACAAACACCTCTGTGCCTCTTTCTCTATCTCACACACACCCCTGGCGACACAAAGATAAGGGGTCTCTAATACCCTGAACCAACACTGGTCAGTATTTCCATCCTCACCATCTCCCTCCTTCCCTATCATTCCTCCCACTCATCATCTCTCTTTATTTTTCCACCACTTCAGAGTACAACAATCCCCTCTCCTTTCTGAGTCTTCATCTGGACAACAGCCAAATCCCTGTGCAGCCTTGATCCTGTTCATATATGTACATGCATGCATTACACATCCTTAAAAACATACATGCATGTGAGAAGACTTAACTTCCTGCATATATTATGTAGAGCTAAAAGATTTGATTAGTCGACTAAACATTTAAGTGATTATTTTAAGCAAAATGCCAAGTTGCTACTGGTACCAGCTTTTCAAATGTGAATGTTTTCTGGTTTTCTAGGTCTTGGTAGTACACTGAATAGTTTTGGGTACTGGAACTTTGTTTTGTCAAAACAAGACACATGAAGACCCATTTTTATACTTGCTCTTCTTAACATTAGGCTTTTGCATTCTGGTGACTCATTTTGTCCAAGATCTTATATGTATATTTATGTATAATCCTCATATAGTAGTAATCAGTGGAAAGTGTCAGAAAGGTTCGGGAAACAGAACCCTTTTTTAAACTTCCTTCATTTTACTGTTATGTGTGAAACATGCCAGGTAGATGCAGAATGGAGAGCATCTGTTCTGCTTCTGCATTTGCTAACAAATTTGTGAAGCTTTTTCAGTCTTCCAGTGGAGGGCGCTACTGTCCTTTGTAGGACTGTGCTGCTGGATTAATATCCTCACTCTGTGGTCACAGGTGGTTGATTAGTTTGTCAGTCACTAGCTGTATTTAAACTGGATATCTAGTTATTTACTTGTCTATTGTTCAGACTATCTGTGCATCTATCCGCCTATGAGCTTATCAGACTGTTTGACTTTCTCTCTTCCTCTTTCTGTCACTTCCTAAAACTGTACATCAGTCTGGTCATCCGTCAACCTCTCCCTCTGTCTGCCCCCCCCCCACCCCTGTCAGGAATGACAGGAATCTGCAGCAGAAGCAGCAGCTGGCAGGTGGGCCAATGTCCCGCGAAGCACTGCACGAGCACGCTGTGTGCCACACGCCCCACTTTTAGCCTTTCATTGTGTCAGGAGCCCAACAATCACATTTGCGTCCACAGACACACATCTAATCTATACAAACAGGCATGCGGTTATAGCATGGACAATGACAGCCACAGATGCATCAATTCTCTACAGTGGATTTTTAGGGAGGGGAGCAGAGATTGAGGGGAGAGACTGACATTCATAAAGAATTTCCTCTCAGGCAGCAATAAAGTTTTGACATGCTAACCGCAGATACACAGTTTGTCACACACAGAAAGGAGTCTTTCTATGATTTCTGAGCTTTACAAACTTATTTTGTGTGTTAGATGATACAATCGGATGAGGAGACCTGTAGAGAATTTCTACATTTCAACAACAAACTTGAGGTGAGTCATGATCTGTAATGATATATAATGATATCTATAATAATCAGAAGGAAAGGGGAAAAGAGGTGGTTAAGAGTGTGTGTGTGTTTTCTCTTGACATTTGAACATCTTTACTTTGAACTATTTTTTGTTCATTTTCTAAACTATTAGCAGTGTATTTTGTTTGCAGTTGTGTTTCACACTTTAAAGTCACCTGAAGTGGTAGTGGTAGAAACTACAGAAAAGAAAGTACTCCTTTTGGGTTGATAAATGCAGTTTTCCCCCGACCAAGGTCACTAAATTGACATATTGGAAAAATGTATTTTCTCTCTCATGTACTCACGTTTTAAGGGTCCCAGATGTCATTAGCTCAGTCACCAGAACAATACATTTCTTTCCTTTGCATGGTCCCTCCCAGGAGTCATAGAAGCGGACAATGTTAGGATGCTGGAGACCCTTCAACATCCCGGCCTCCTCTTTGAAGCGCTGACGCTCTGACTTGGACAGCTTGCGATCCTTCACCCAGGAGAGAAGAGGAAAATTAGTCATACATACAGTATATAAAAACTAAGGAAAGATTGTTCATCTGAAATCTAGAGGAAATAAGTATTTACCCAAAAAGAACACAATGTATTAATAGTACAGCACTATTATGGTGAGTGAATCAAATTAAGAGGAAAGAGGGTTTGAGGGGTGGAAAAGAAACAAGTTAGGTAAAGAAGAGAAAGGAGCGGAGAAATAATTAATGCTTACGAAACATAAAACCATGGAATGATTTTATATCTACAGGTACTAACTTTTTACATTGGTGGAACAGGTGTGCCTAACCTTTTAATTTAGCTGCACCAGAAAATGATTTAGATGCACCCAATAATACATTTTAAGCAGAAGGGCAGCTGGCCATGCACCTGTCATGGCTCGGGGCGTGTTTCTTGGAGACATTAAGTATTAATTCGGAATGTCAATGCTCCGACAACAAAAGCACTGTTTGAAATAAATGCAATACAGAAGTGCGTACCCATTTGTTTTTTGTTAAAAAAAAGTTTTTATAAAAACAATTCAGACACACTGGTGTGACCGAAAACCAAAATAAAACATATTGCCCATGATATTGATGCCACTAAAATACAACTGTAGATAATATGAAACCTGGTACTATCAGAGGAAAATGGTGCCACATTCCATTCAAGTTCACTAGAGAAAAGGATGTGGATATGGATAAAATAGTAGACGGCTCTTTCATCCTTTCAACTCAAAGAAGCCACAAACATCCCTTAGAGTGAGTACGAGGCTGTATTTTGATGTGTCTTCTTTTTTAATTAGTGCAGTACATGCTTCATTTCTCTGACAGGTACTTTGTGACAAACTAGTTTCTAAAAGTGAATTGTAAATGAACTGATGTGACTTTACATAGGAGGCCAAATTAGGTAAGCTACTAGTGTGTGTTTTTAATCTTACATATTTCCCCCTTTATTCTGATCCTGTGGTCACTCCCCGAGAGTTAACAGCAGGTAAGGTTGTAAGCTGCGTTTCTCCTCTGATACAAATAGGCCTTTCACTCCACCAGGAGGGTGTAACATGCTCAAATACCACCGCCCTCTATGTGAGTGATGACATGATCCCTCACTGGCTTCTCCCTAATAAACACCCCCAATTCTTTCCTGAAATGCACATCAAATCTTCAGGTAACAGATCCCACTTCTTGTGTCCCTCATAGTTTTGTTGTTTGGATGTGCATCATAGTCTCTAACACAGACGCCAAGCTATAACTGAGTCTTTATTAGTAGTGGTCGTGGTTACCAAGAGAGCTTGACCAAAACAAGCTACAGTTACGTTCAACATTCTTCCATCCTGTGGAGGACTAGCTTCTCAGAAGAGCCCTACATACACACAGAGTTTAATGGGCATTCCAGCTCTACCACTGATACCTCAATAAACACAGATGCAAAGGGCAGTGTGGGCGGGTCAGGCCTCGTAAAGTAGTGTGTGTGTGCATGTGTGTGTTCATTTGTACAACATGTGTGTAAAAGGTGTCATGCATTCAACTGTGTGTTTACATGTAAGCTTTTATTACAAATGAAGAAAAGCTAAAAATAAATGCATTAATAGGCATTCATTTTGTGCCTTTAAACAATTAGTTCTGCTGCAGATTGTTTGTGGGGCTTGTGTATCATGTTTTAGTTAAAGTGTGTGTATGTGTTTATAGTTGTCGCCAACACATTCAGAACATCACTGCCCCAAAAAGAAACAGGGGATGAGGATGTAAGCCCATATATGGTTGCTTCCTGTGTGACTCTAGTAGTTACATAGTTACGTTTCAAGATTATCATGGTTATCAGGTCATGTATGTTCACGTTGTCACAAGATAACCTGCAGTTACAAGTAGCTTGCACCAGAGATTAAAACAAGTATCAAAAGTGATGTTTCAATTAACCTGCAACAAACTGAATTTTGTGCTCATGACAATGTCTGTGACCCTTTTAGAGGATGAAATTACATGCAGGCGAACAGACAGCTTGGTCTGCAGACAGAAAGACAGCAAAACAAATTGTCAGTTTTATTTTCAAGTTGCATTTAAAGACGCAACAGTATTTTTAAGGTGATGCAAGATCAGACGTTGGAGGTTAGACACCTACTCAAGGCAACAGTATCAGGATTATCACCATGGCAACCAGTTTTAAGAAGAGGTCCAATGAGCGGCACCTTGCCTCCAATTCTGTTAGGGGTTTGTATGTATGTATGTTCTAAATCAAGCACAGACAAATGAAATGTGAATCAGTACAGCATTGTTTTTTAGTACTTCAATTGAATTACAAATGAAAAAAACAAAGCATCCACTGCATTAGTGCAAACCATCTGAGACGAACCAAAAGCATAGCATCAATCGTTCATGGTGTTTAAACCAACAGTGGCACTAAATCCCAAAATTCTGGTATATGGAGGTACTACTGAGCGTCATAACAACATCAGGGAGATATCTAAATAGTCACGTGGAATTCCTACTTTGATAATCCACGCCTACCTCGCCAACCAATCAACAACTCAGCACTGAAGGCTCTGCCAGGTCACGGTGCGTAAGTCTTTTGAAATGTTATAAAGCTATTAGAAAACCTTGAGAGCTGCTTCAGAGATCAGGACAATCTCTGAGGTGATGATCTCATATTGTCATATTGTATAACCTGGGGCCTCGTTTATATCATATGACTTACAAGAGAAAGAGAACATCTGAAAGCCTCAGTGTGATTCTGAGTGCATTAATGTGTGTAGAATCCATGTGTGTGTGTGTGTGTGTGTGTGTAGAATCCGTGTGTGTGTGTGTGTGTGTGTGTGTGTGTGTGTGTGTGTGTGTGTGTGTGTGTGTGTGTGTGTGTGTGTGTGTGTTAGGGCCCGTAACAGCTTATCCCTTCGTCCTGCAGCAACCACTTCAGTGATGATGGCCCATTAACTGACAAACATCCATGTATGTGCTTAGCAACCCTTACTTCTACGGTCTCCCTCTTTTTCATAATGTGATCACATGACCCTGTGACAATAGCTGTAGGTCACCTGACTGACTGGAAGCCAACATTCCATTTCCCAGCAGCACTTAGAAAAGACCCTGACCACCCATATCACTGTTAGACACCTCCCCGAGGGCACTAGAAGATTACTTCTCCCTCTCTCACTCACTGTGTATTTCTCTCCCCTCTTTCTCTTACCGTGTGTGTGTGTGTGTGTGTGTGTGTGTGTGTGTGTGTGTGTGTGTGTGTGTGTGTGTGTGTGTGTGTGTGTGTGTGTGTGTGTGTGTGTGTGTGTACATAAATGTGAGCAGAGAAAGCAGACAGCAAGTCTAAAGGGGCTTCCTAATACATTATTAATGTTTCCTTCTTCATTCTAGTGTATAAATGGGTACACAACTCTCACACATACAGTAGAGGCTTTGTAAGAGACATCGAAAAGACGTGGATATAAACTGTTCCATCATCCATGGCGCATAATTCTTCCTGTGATTGTGAGTGATTGTTTTCTTTCCCTTTCCCTCGTTCTCTCATTCCCTTCTTTTCTGCTCTGAGCTTCAAAACATCATGAGACTTGAGTTTGTCAAAAATACCTTCCATCCAAGCCTCTCTCTCCCTCTCTAATACACAGAGGCTCATGCAAACACACACCAAGGCAAGCTTATACACTCAAATCTGCCACCTCTTATCTGACACACACACAAACACACACACACTTCTTTTCGACATGAGGACTTCTCACTCTCCAAGCCCAGCTTCGCATTCTCGCTATCTTCCTTAAGACTTTAAAGAAGCTACCTATACATCTCTGTGTAAGTGACAGCTCTAAGTCTGTCCGGCCTATTTCTGTTCTGTAACAGCCAACTGAGGACGCATACGAACACACACAGGCATACATGCACCCACATACAACGAGGCAGGCAGCCAGACAGGCAGGCAGAAACAGAATCAGCAGTGTTAAAGCATTATGCAGCTTCCTGCAGAGAAGCTGAAAGCTGATACCCTCTGATCAACTCGTCTAGCCTGGACATCCCACTGTGCTTTAATACTCGGTGATCATCTGCTCTCGTCTTCTCTGGTCTGTTGCACCCCAGCAAGTGAGCACCCCTCACAGCACCAGATGGGTGGAGGTTGCAACAGAAGACAGTATGCCACAAAATTCAGACAACTGAACACTGTTACTCGACTGAACTACAACAAATGATAACACTATTAGGTATGGTCTTTTTTCTAGATTTCTAGGTACCAAATTTGCAGGATGCTGTCTAACATGCCTAATCTCTCCTGGGGACAGTGGAAGACTAAATATAACATACAGTAAATAATTGTATATTATTGTTCCTGTCCAAAGAGGCTTTGTATTCTATAACAGCAATTTAAATGTGTTTTAAGATGATACAAATCCATAAGGAAAGGAAGGGAATGAAACTGTTTTATCAGGCAGTTGGTAAATTCACAAAGTCATCTGAACCTTTTTGAGCGTTTCACAAGGAAGTAGGTTTTGAAAAAGAGTAAGACCTGTTAGCTGCTATAGGGTCTGTTAGAGTTTACCATCCTACCAGACAGATTTTTATTAGGATTGAACATTGGTAAATATTTCCAAGGGATTCACTCACCAAAACCTGTTCCCATTTCCCATGAAAACTACCTGCAGGCTCCCTGAAATGTTAGCATGCATCAGCTTATGTGCATTTGGAAGCTGAAGAATATCATATTTACTGAAACAAAGCCGCCTTCCCCAAATCTCAACACTTGGACGCAGCTGTCATAGATAAAGTCTGATCTTAAAGTCACTAAACATAAGCTATGCAACAGTAACAATCTACCGTCAGCTCTATAAAGATGACAAAAAAGCTGGTGCCCTTTTAAGAGAAACTGTCATTCTACTAAGCTACTACTACATAATTACATGGTACATAACTGATAACTGTACATGCTTTTCATCATTAATTTATTTATCATTCTCCTGATTGTTTTAGTATAAATATGCAATATATACCCATGTGACAAAAAAAACAAGTTAAGAAAACTCCATTAAAAAACATTTAAAAGATGATTTGGTTTAAAACTAGATGATGAAACCAACTCTGTCCAAGGTCTGCAGCTGCACCCTAAAATAAACTTTGTATATGAAGAATATAATTAGGAGAATGAGAGGGGGGATGAAAATAAGACTAGCTGCAGATGCTTTGAGAAATACTGCACTGTAAAAAAAATGCTGCAACTTTTTCTCCTAAAACAAGGCATGACTTAGCCTAACAGTTTTATCTTAAAAATCAGAGCAATAAAATAAAGATTATTTAAAAGCATTATTCTAACACGCAGCAAAACAAATGGCAGCATCAATCCTTTTAGCCATAATCATGCAACCCTTTTTGGAAACCTATCTGAACTATCTCAGTTTCTCCAGAGTGTGTTGCTGACCCACTTCGATGTTCCTCTGATCAACCTTTGAGTCTTGACCCAAATATTGAAGAATGCTGGTCTGTAACTCCAGAGAAAAATCAGGACCTGTAAATCTTTATTACATTAAGCCTCTCGGCTGAGTGAATGAGCCGATTTGTTTCTTTATACAGTAAAGACCTACAGCTGAGCATGCGTGCGTGTGTGTGTGTGTGTAGTGTAACCGCAAGAGCGTGAAAAAGGCCCAGTGTGTTCTATTAGTATGTAGCCAAAGTGTCTCTCAGACCCCCCACACTCTGGAAACACTCTCCTGCAAAGAACCACAAACCCCCTACAGCACCAACACACACATACACACACCCCTCATAGACATGTGCACAAAAAGATACACGTGTTTCACTTGCACACACAAACCAAAACCTCTCCAAGACCTTTACCACAGCTTGTTATGGTTAGATAGCATATGAGGGAGAGAGCAGCTGTTATGAATAAGGATGACTGAAAAGAGGTTGCGTAAGTATCAGTAAAAGTCAGAAGTGGAGAGACAGTGATGGAGACTGATCTCATCATTTAAAAGTGACATGTCAGCATAGGGTGCCAAACGACAAAGGAAACACCAACATTTGAGTTACACATTTTGTTCACACCCTCCTCCTATATTCCCTGTGTGTTTGCTTTATATTCTTCCCTTTCTTGTTTCTCTTTCCAGCTGCCTCACTCACTCTTTGTTTCTCCGTCGCCCCACCACTCCCTCCTCCTTTCCTCCTATTTAGCTGGTTTTTGGTTTCCTATCAGTCAACACTCTACATATTGCAGTAACCAGGGCCATGTGCCCGAGAACATGTGTGTGTACATGTGTGTATAGTAATCTGACCTAGCTGTGGCTGAAAATCAGTTTGTTTGAAAATATGGTGAGATACATACACTACGGTTTTCCTTGTGGTTTTTCTGGGGGAGGGGGGGGGAAGGGTAATTCTTCCTTTGTCTGATTTGTAACAGGCACTACAAACAAACACATTCATCAGGATAGGTTCAATAACAACCCCAATGTGCACACACATGTTGTGTACTCATGTGCACTAACAATAGGTGCCATCTCAGCCTGCCACTCACAATGCACCCTTGTCTCATCTCTCTGTGCCTGGCTGTGCAACACACACACACACACTCACAGCCAATGCAGGCATTACCCTCTGCTCTACTGGTCACGCCTCACCTCCCCTCCGCTCCTCTTTCTCCTCACACTGCTCCTCTCCTACGTTTTCCTATCCATTACTCACTCGTTTACCCTCCTCTCTTTTCCATTCACGGGATTCCCCCAGAATATAAGCAGGATGTATTTCAAAAAACGGCCCCTCTCCCACATCACACCCTACAGTTCAGCCACTTGATCCAATCGTCTTGATCCAAGGATAATGAGAGGAAATCTGAGGATAATTAGTGGAACTTCTGGTGTAAAGTTCTTGCCCTCTAAAGTGTTAATCCTTAACAGAACAGCATGCCATGCACAATGAATCACGTTATACCAGGAATTATCCCAAAGTTGGAGCTAATGAGTAAAAATGATGACACGCTAAGCTTGCAAAGTTCACAGAGACAACTGGAGGACAAAACATGTTTTAAATAATAAGATTTTAAATTTAAATTGCAATAAAATCAAGGAGCAGGTAGGATTCAGTGCATTGTTCAAAACATGTCTGTGAACCTGTAACCTTCAAGTTACAGGATACTGTCTCTCATTCCCAGGCTAATAATCTAATACCAATCTAATACCCAAATCCAGAGTCAGCTGAGCCAACCTGTTCCAATATCCAGGACTCTAATAATGCTCTATTCATTGATTGTGGTTTTGACTGAAATGATTAGCAACCAACAATGGCCTCCTTTGTCACACAAACAGAAAACAAAGATCAAATGAAGTCACGGGAAGACAACAAGGATTCAAAGTTTTGCAATCAAAAAGGTTACACATTAAGGCTCATTATCAAGGATAAGAATCACTGGACGATGATCAGGACTAATCTTAAATAAAAGGTGAAATCAAACTTTAAGGGGTTCAATTTGATGACGAGGTTTCTGTGTGGAAATTATTAATCCTTAACGCAAATTTGGGACACTTAGTTCAAAGATCAAGAAAAGAAATAATAGTTTAAGTCTTAGTAAAAAATGTTTGTGAACATACTATATGCTTGCATATATAGTGAAAAAGTAAAAAAAAATAAAAATAAGTTAGTTAATTTTTTACTCAAATGCACTGAAATGTTTATTCTATTTATTCCTGTTCAATTTTTTAAATACAAGTGGCATCTAGAAAAACTGCTTTGTGTGTCTTGTCTGATTGATAAGGCAGTAAAATGCTCTTTGAACTATAACAAAGATTAATTTGAAATACGAGACATTCGAACGTAATGGCTGTCATATATCAGCCATCTTGTCTGCCTCGAAGGGACCCAAACATCTTTGAACTTTTAAGGATTTGACCCTTTTTGCAGAGGAGGCCACACGGCTACTTATGCAGGTTGTGTGTCATGTGTATGTCAAATTGTGAAAAAAGCAGATATGTTTGAATGTGCAAGAATATTTGTGAACCTCAGGCTTTTTTAGTGCACGCGTCTGTGTGAAAGCAAAAGGCTGCAGTCTTAATATGGCACCTCTCTGTTAACGCATCATAAACACTTACAGACCTCTAAATCCTTTTCACTACCACTACATCTGAATGAGTTGCAAGTCTGTATGGCTTGGAAGCAAAAATCCTCATCCCTTATGCTGTAGGAGGATTGTGGATGAAATCCCTACTAAAGCCTTGTAAAATACCAACAGATGCTACCGAGCTCATTACAAAGAAACATTATCCACATCTGCATGTTGCTATGTGCTGTGTGCTCACATGCATGTCTCCCCTGAATCCACAGGGTGTAAATGACGTCTTATAGCGAGGTCCCGATACTGTTACAGTAACTGATGATCTAACTTAAGGTTAGGCCAGAGAGGGAAAGGGCTGCCAGATAAAGCTATTACATAATCTGGGAGGACTATATCTTTACACTCCATTAAATCTGGGCCTCCACTATTTAACACCTAGACTGAACTTAAGCACTTCTCGGGTTTCCACTTTAAAGAACATCAACAACAGTTGGCATCCAATCATGTAGCAGCACTCTGCGTTTCTAGTATATTGTTGCTAACAATGGGGATCCTCGGCCATAGTTACAATAAGTGTGTGGAAAAGGCTTCCTGAATGATCTTTACATGATACGTCCACTCATCTTTGGTAATTGTTAGTCTTTAATTAGAAAGTGAGAAAGTACAGCAGTAAAAGCAGCACAACAGAGACATGAGAGATTGCGGTATATGCTCTATACAAGCAGTATTAAGGATCCCGGAGACTATCATACATCAGTACAGACCTGAAAAACGGGTATTGTTATTAGCAGCATATCAGACTGATGGTAGCGGGATGTTAATGAAGCTACAAAGCTATGACCAGCATATAGGAAGAAATAAATGTTTCGATAAGGGGGTCCTTGTTTTGTTGATATCCTGTAAGTGCCCACAAGCATGCGGGTGACACAAATACCATTCCTGCTATGTTACTGATTGACAGTAATGTGCCAAGAAACGTGGCAACCCTACAGAAAAAACAGGGAAGAAAAAGACTGCATGCTGAGAAGACATGGATGTTTATAATGCAGGTTTAAAAATGTTTCTAAAAATTAGTTTTACAAATGTCATGAAGAAGGATGCTCTCAACATATTTGTTAGGCATCAAAGACACACACAATACCATTTGGTGAAAAACAGCTATTGTGAACATAACTCTTTGTTTACAAGAGAACTCCATGTGGTGCTTTTTATTAGGACCACTAATCTTTTACTGAATTTTTTGCCTTTATTATGATACATGACCATGGAGACTGACTAGAAAGCCAGCCAAAATCAAATTGGAGACATTGCTACTACTGTCCTTGGTATGCGCCCTATATCACTAGGCCAAGGGGAAGTCCCATACAGCAGACTGATAGTGATGTCACCCATTGATTTCTGAAGAACCGTTGTGAAGCTCAAAGTGGCCATCGCCATCTTGGTAGTCAAGTCCCGCTAATGATAAATGGACAAAGAGGTGGAGGTGAGGTGGACCAGACGAAGCCTGGTTGCTGAACCACCTAGCGGCTAGCCACCTGTGACAGCAACCATTTTTTGTACCAGGTGGTAAACGTGTTTATTTCTGCTGTAATGTTGGGCATTTTAACATGGGAGTCTATGGACATTGACTTGTTTTTGGAGCCAGTCTGTCGTGTGGGCTTAATCTTTCTTTTAGGCTGCCACTTGGGAATCCCTAATAATTTGATTAATTTAATTTATAGTTATTTTAGTTATTTTTCTGTAATAGGGACACTCACCATTTGAAACAGAGACAGAGTGGAGAGTAAAAGCAAGCAATTAAAACGTGAATATTTAATGCACATGCTACAACTACTTCAGTGTGAACATGTATACAACATTGGCACAAAAACAGACTAAGAATATTACACACATGTCAGTTATGTGTGTGAGTGTTTGTGTCGTGGTACCGTTCCTAAGTACTCCACAAGCCCCTGAGGTTGTCAACAGATTAAGAAAAACCCTGAAGGGACACACACACACACACACACACACACACATACAGTACAAACGTATGTGTGCAAAAAAACACTCCCCTCTACACAATAAACATAAAAGAGGGGGATTGCCAAAAGAAAAAGAGAGTGGAAAGAGATGAGAGGGAACAAAACAGAGGGAGAGCTGGAAATGAGTAGAAAATGAAGGGAATTTGAAAGAGAAAAAAATGCTAGATTATAGAAGAAACAAGTTATACCATCAAAAGTCAACAATCCCTCCATATCTCTATGCCCCCTTCAGTGTTCCCGTCTATGTCTCCCTGTCGTTTTCCTTCCCTTGCAGTGGCCTATATTTCCTCTGCTGGTTAGTTGAGACGAGGGAGAGGAACTGATTTGGGCTCCAGCTCAGACTGGGTAACCAGAGAAGTTAAACAGATACAGGCTACCGATGCCATGCACTAGAAACTGAAGTAATCGGCGACAGACAACTGGACGGGCCCCAGAAACATCCAGCAGCCAAATGTACATGCGTGTGTGTGCAGCATGTATGCTGTGTGCATGTTTGTGCCTGTTTCTATGTGGGCCTGTCTGATGAGTGACCGTGGTTTTGTTACATGCAGGTTTTAGGGTTAATTTGTTCCAGATGAGCATTCATTACTGCCAAAGCGCACACTGTTACAAGACATTAGCTTAGTGTTTCTCTTACTTTTGCAGCACTCTTCTCAATATCATACCTACTACATACTCAATATAAGACACTCACATACTTTGAAGCAGACACATTTAAACTAAAGAAGGTCAAAAATACATGTTAACATCTGTAACATTATTAATGGTGGTTACTTTTGCGATAATACCACACACATAAAACTGCAGAGACAAACACATAAAAAATTTTTACTTTCGTTTTCTTACTTTTGACTTACAAGGACACAAATGTACAATTGATTATGTAGTTTCTACAGATTCAGACGCTGTGCGCACATGTGACCGACAAAACAAGGGTGGAAAGAAAGAGGAGGGGTGAGAGAAGTAGTGAGGACGGACGTGGGGTTACAGGAAATGGGCATATTTGTCCTCTGAAGTCTTTCCTGTTGGGAGGAAACTGCAGAAATGTTCCATAGAGTAAACACATACCATGTAAGCAATAACCTGCATATTTGAATGGTGACATTTAACAGAAAATTTCAAGGAAACTACACATGAATGTACAGGTCAAAAAGTATGCTTGCAATAACAAGAGCAGTCTTCTGGACACTGACAGCTAATTCCAACCAACTGTGCAAACGACAGCAGATGGAGACCTCAGAAAGGAGAGGAGAAATGGGGGAAAAGATGAGAGGAGAAAAGACAAGGGAGGCAGAAATGGAGGTTGGATTATATGACAAAATGATGCAATAACTGTGAGAACATCATGCTCACACACACACACACACACACACACACACACACGCGGTGTAGGGTTACTGCAGAGGTGCCTGTCTGTCTCAGAAATGCCTCACTAAGAGACGGAGATGTCAATGTCACACATCAACTAGAAAACACACACTGCCTTTGTCAAGGAAAAACACTGCTTCACAAGCATGTAGGACAGAACATGAGTGTTGATGCTGCCGGAGGGAAACCCTGGATGCCCAGTATAGAATTTGTTTTACTTAATAAGAATTATTATAAATCTTGCTTTTTATGTGAATAGATATGTAAGAAAAGAGGGGAGAAAAGGAGTAGCAGGGGTCTTAAAGATATAGGGGAGTAGTATAAAAGAGAGAAATGGGGAAATATGCAAGCAAAGTAAAAATAGGAAGAGAGAGGGGGAGGAGGACATATGGGAGCAGAGAGGAAGATGAGAGGAAAGTAGCAGAGCGACAGATGTTAATGGCTGTTTAGGAGAATGAAAAATGAGCACCAGTAGAAAGGAGAGCTGAAAAAGGTAGGTAGGAGATGACATGTTGGAATACGGGTTAAAGAAGGAGAGTGCTTTGAGGGGGAGAGAGATGAGGAGGTGGGAGGGAAGAAAGCTCAGATAATGAGCTGTCAATTGAGACAAAAGCAGAATTGAACAACTTCATAATGAGTCTCATTCTCAGGAAATATAAGTGTAATGATGACAATGAGGGCTCGCTAATGAGAGACTACTACACCAATTCACACACGATGTAACAACCTTTTTTTCCCCGAGCAAACTATTATACTAAGATAACAGCGAGGCCTGATTAAAACTTTTAACAAAGACACTTTTATAAAGTAGGAAGTTAAAAGGTTTATTCAGAAAGTGACGGTTGTTCTTAACTCAGTTCAGACTAAGCCTGGCTAACATTGTTAAAATAACATTGTTTAAAATAATGAGGCATTAAATTATCTTCTTTTCTTTTAAGTTGAAAAGGTTTGTTCTTGTTATATATAGCGGCTGCCGTTTTCTTTCACGACACTCATAGGTGGAAAGAGTACTAAAATATTGTAAGTAAAAGTACTGTTACAGTTGAAGAATTTTTACTCAAGTACAAGTAAAGTTACTGGTATAAAAATCTACTACTCAATTACATTAAATGTAATTTGTTCCTTTCCACCTCTGACCACCCTCACCTATTCACATGATCTATTTTTCTTTCTAAAATATTTTTAGGAAGAAGTAAAGTTGAAACATTCACTGAGCATATCATAAAAAGTGTAATATGTTCTCTTGGATGTTACTCTGAGACCTGTAAGTCTCACAAACCATTCAGCTACCCTTTCAGTACTAAAGATGACATTTTGCACTTCATATTAGGACTTAAAAATGACCTAAACACAAACATTTCTAGCTGCTTTTCTCAATCAAAGTCCCACGGGAGTTCAACCCGACCCAAAAATTTTGAAACAAGCTAGTACTCAAGTTATGCTATTCCAGCTGCATCTGCTTTAGTGTAATGATTGGCAGATTTTTTTTATGGCGAAGCTGGATAATTACAATAATGTACAGGTCTGTCGCCTCTGAAAGGAAACCATGTAATTGATCACACAGTACATCTGGATACAATTAGGTTAACGAAGACCTGTACAATAGCTGAGCTCCTACCTGCTGTCACAATGTACATGCAAAGGGATCCACGTGCGCACACACATGCTCGCAAAAAAAATCTATATAGCTTACAAAGTCACAATACAAAAACACTCACACACATACACACGATATAACAAAAACTTTCATTGTGCCTATAACCTATTTTACAGCTGAATACGCACCTGTGTGTATGTGAGGGCAGATATAAGATGTCCAACTTTCTTTCTTGGGAACATTGAGCAATGACAATATGATTTCCAAAATATCCATACAATGAATGTATATGTATACAACGACACCAGGGTCATACCAAGACTTTTTTCTTTTCTTTTCATGTGTCAGATTCCTCGAACTACAGCAGCAACTGCCCAAAGGTAAAACGAGCAGGACCATGAGGCTTGAATTTCCACTAGATGAGATGAGTTAGGTGACGGGCGACAAATCTTGGCAACATCTGAGCAGCTGCTTGATTTGAGTTTCTCATTGGTAACTGTAGTTCTATTGAGCACCTAGCAGTAAGCACAGGTGTAACATACCCTGCCCCTTTATCTACCGTATGAACAGGTTATGTTGTTTATGAAAGAAGAACAGTTATTAAGTAACATAACGGCATTAAAAAAAATACTAAAACAGATCCCAGTAGGGCTGCAATAAGGATTATTTTCATTATTGCTTAGTCAGCCAATTATTTTCTAAATTAAGTGATCCATGACAATTTCTGAGAACCCACTGGTATCTTAAGCCTGATTTATACTTCTGCATCGAGTCTATGCCATAGCCTACAGCATAAGCTACACACGTCCCCACGAATTTATACTTAAGCTCATTACGCAGCCAACTTCCGGTTTAGCCCTACCACAACTTAAATAGCAGTAAAATGATACTTGTGCTTCTATCAACCGAATGGAGCATTTAGCGATTGGTAGCGATGCTACCAAGCCGACCAATCACAGTTCTTGCGGTCCGTGTCGGCCAAACATGTAGTTACATCTTTGGGGAGGGGAATGTCAGGCTATGCCGTATATTTAACGCAGAAGTATAAATCACGCTTTAGCCCTAAAGCCAGATACTTGATTTTTTACAATGTAGGACAAGAAAAAGCAACATGTTCTTACACTGAACAGGCTGAAACCATCACGTTTGACATTTTTAACAATAAAATTCATATTCAAAATAGTCCCACAATTTATTTTCTATTAACTGACTTATCCTTTCAGCTCCAAGTGCTACTTTGCAGATTAGATTATTTTAAATGATAATATGATAAAGATATTTATAAAAAAACAAATATACAGTGGTGTGAAAAAGTGATTTGTTATTTTTTTGTTTGTCACACTGAAATGTTTCAGATCAAACAAATTAAAATGTTAGACAAAGATAACACAAGTAAACACAAAATGAGGTTTTTAAATGAAGGTTTTTATTATTAAGGAAAAAAAATCCAAACCTACATGACCCTGTGTGAACAAGTGATTTTTCCGCCCTGTTAAAACATAAATCAACTGTGGTTTATCACATCTTTGGAAGGCTGAGTTCATTTTCTCAAGCCATACCCAGGCCCTGATTGCCCCTAAACCTAATAACTGGTTGGGCCACCCCACAAAGCAAAAACTGCAATCAAGCATTTGCAATAACTGGCAATGAGTATTTTACAGCGCTGTGGAGGAATTCTGGCCCACTCATCTTTGCAGAATTGTTGCAATTCAGCCACATCGGAGGGTTTGACCCTTAACCGCTTTTTTAAGGTCATGCCACAACATCTCAATCGGATTCAGGTCAGGAGTTTGACTAGGCCACTCCAAAGTCTTCATTTTGTGTTTCTTAAGCCATTCAGAGGTGGACTTGCTGGTGCGTTTTGGATCATTGTCCTGCTACAGAACCCAAGTGCACTTCAGTTTGAGGTCACGAACAGATGGCCGGACATTCTCCTTCAGGAGTTTTTGTTAGACAGCAGAATTCATGGTTCCATTTACCACAGCAAGTCTTCCAGGTCCTGAAGCAGCAAAACAGCCCCAGACCATCACACTGTTGGTATGATGTTCCTTTTCTGAAATGCTGTGTTACTTTTACACCAGATGTAATGGGACACACACCTTCCAAAAAGTTCAACTTTTGTCTCATCAGTCCACAGAGTATTTTCCCAAAATCTTGGGGATCATCAAGATGTTTTCTGGCAAAACTGAGACGAGCCTTTATGTTCTTTTTACTTAGCAGTGGTTTTTGTCTTGGAACTCGGCCATGCAGGCCATTTTTGTCCAGTCACTTTCTTATGGTGGAGTCATGAACACTGACCTTAACTGAGGGTTGTTGTGGGCTTGTGAGTTTTTTTGTGACCTCTTGGATGAGTCGTCTGTGAGCTCTTGGGGTAATTTTGGTTGACCGACTGCTCCTGGGAAGTTTCACCACTGTTCCATGTTTTCGCCATTTGTGGATAATGGCTCTCACTGTGGTTCGCTGGAGTCCCAAAGCTTTAGAAATGGCTTTATAACCTTTTCCAGACTGATAAATCTCAATTGCTCTGTTTCTCATTTGTTCCTGAATTTCATTGGATCGCAGCATCTAGCTTTCGAAGATCTTTTGGTCTACTTCACTTTGTCAGGCAGGTCCTATTTAAGTGATTTCTTGATTGAGAACAGTGTGTGAAAGTAATCAGGGCCTGGGTATGGCTTGAGAAATTGAACTCAGCTTTCCAAAGATGTGATAAACCACAGTTGATTTATGTTTTGACAGTGGGGGCAATCACTTTTTCACACAGGGCCATGTAGGTTTGGATTTTTTCCTCTTAATAATACAAACCTTCATTGAAAAACTGCATTTTGTGTTTACTTGTGTTATCTTTGCCTAATATTTAAATTTTTTTGATGATCTGAAAAATTTCAGTGTAGCAAAAAAAAAAAAAAAAAAAAAAAAAAATCAGGAAGGGGGCACTTTTCACACCACTGTATACCTAACATCTAATGTCTGTTATAGAGAGAGGTGTGTTTGGGTGTGTGCAAAACTTTACTATGACATCAAGTGCAAAAGGATGAGATTATTTCCTATGACAGATACATAAAAAACATTAACACACTAAATGCAAGACATTAGGTCAATATGGTCTGAATACACACAAGCATGCACACACACACTCGGACATGGCAGAAGAAAAAGAAAGAAAAATCTGGAAAACCTTTCCAGCGAGAGGGAGAGGGGGCACGGACAGAGAATGGGTGGGTAATGTCAACAGAAATGTTTCTACTAGGCTCTCTGGCCCAGATAAAAACACACAAAAGCAAGTGTACACATACAAAAACACATGTTACATCACGCTGCTGGAGGTTTATGAGGGGTCAGAAAAACAGGGTTGAAGTCAGAGGGAAGAAGAAAGAAGGCAAGAAAGATCGAGAGTCCGGCAGAAACAGAGTATGCAAACATGTACTATAGAGACATACAATATAAACTCAGGCGCACATCACACATGTATGGGTACCACGCTGAAAGGATGTGCTGCTCTAGCAGGGTGTTTTATCTGATGAATACATTTGGCCTTTCATAAGGCAGCTTCATCATAACTGGCTGTCTGTTCTGGGGGCGCATACACGTAATGTGACGACTGGCAGCTATTCAGATTCACTCAGGTGCAAAGCCCAAGAGAGGAGAGAGAAATGTGTGCGCTATGGTCGGATCCTTCAGGACTACAGCTTCAAAAGACTTCCCACACCTGTCTATACAGTGCTGTGCCAACACACACAACGGCATCAGCGCGTGTAAATGTTGTGGTTGGAAGTCTGGGGTAAATCATTAATTTATCTGATGAAAACCTGAAAAAAAACCCTCTTTGTCAGTTATTTTCTGACACAGTTACCGTGTGAAACACTTTACCCGCAGTTATGAAAATACTGTATCAGAGCAGGACTTTTGTGGCATTTGCAGCACTTACCATATCACGGGCACAAGAAATACTAGGCCTGCTTTGCTGTCTGAACCCCAGCCCTCTGACAACATTACTGCCATGGTTCACCCGCTGTGGAAGGAAAGCAAAACCTGACCTAGTAGCGTGCCCTTACCATTTCCAGCTACACAGTCTCACAGATGAGGAAAAACCAATGTCACACATTTAGAGATGTAGAATATTTTTAAGCATCTTTTTATTAAATTTTTACTTCCTGAAACTTATTTTTGTGACAGATGAGGGAATCAAACCCCTAAAATTGCCAAGCTAAATTTCGACAACATCGGTCACATGTTTTCATGTTTGTATGCAAACTTGATAGATTGACATAGCAAAGGTGTGTTCCTAATCTTAATAAATCTTTCACAATGTACCAGTCAAACTGCTGTTACTGACATAGTTCAATGACAGGAGCTACTGTGTATTCTGTACAGTACACTGTTATTAAATTTTTATCAATAAACAACGCTGTCATAAAAACACCTTTTCACATGTTGCAAGGAGTCATCCACTGTCTGTCTATTTATTGAATACCACAGTATTTTAAACCATCTGTAACTGCTACAGATATAGAAAGTATCTAGTTTAAAACCCAATCTAGCTGCCAATAGCTGTTATGGTGGTGATCTCATTATGACAACAAAAAGGTTAGAGCCACATGTAGTAATGAAACAGCTTTACAAGGAAGTACAATACACGGACTATACAAACAGTACATGATCTCTCCAACTATGAAGAGACAAAGAAAAAGGAGGAGATAAAGATGATTAAAAGTACAAGTAGAAAAGACAATCAAATGAACCCAACGAAGACCTTCATTTTGAAATTTTACCACTTCGCCGGAATTACTAATTTACATGGATAAACTCGGCAGGAAAACAAAAATTTACCAATACCAAACCATTTGCCTCATCGAGTTCACCAAGGGGCCAAACAGTGATAAAGAAGAGTGAGGAGGAATTGGCACATAAACACACACACACACACACACACACACACACACACGCACACACCAGAAATGACTATGAGATTGTGCACTCCCATCCTGTGAAGGCAGCACAGGACATCAGATATTCACCTTTTCTGCTTCTTCTTCTATCTGTCTTTTCTAATCTATCATCATTCAGAAGGTCTCCCGGGTAGACCCCTTAAGTGACCCAAACGGTGACCCTATATATGACCTTAGACCCTTCTACTTAATGGAAGCCTTTTTTTTTACTTCCTTATTTTTGTGAAGGTTGAGGGAATCAAACCTAAAATTTAAGGCTTAGTGCAAAGCTTACCCTCCTATAACAGAAAATAACTTCGGTCCCATGTTTTCATGTGGCAATTTTGCCATTTGTTGTGTGCAAACTTCATAGATGGACAAAGCAAAAGGTGTGTTCCTAATCTTCATAAATCTTTCACAATGTACTAGTCAAACGGTTACTGCTACTGACATAGTTCACTGACAGGAGCTACTGTGATTCTGGAAAGTACACTGTTATTATCTAGATTTATATCAATAAACAACGCAATCATAAAAATACTCTTTCACATGTTGCGGAAGTTCAGGTGTGATGTCTCCGTGTCGGTAAACAAGGAGTCATCCACTGTAGGTTATTTATTGAAACAATTCTAAGCCATCTGTAACTGCTACATATTTAGAAAGTACCTACAGTAGTTTAACACTCAGTAGAGCTGCCAATAGCTGTCATGGTGGTGATCCCACTATTACAACAAAGGTTAAAGCCACAGATAGTAATAAAATGGAAAGTACCTTTAAAATGAAGGAAGAAGTGTACCATGTACAGCATGTACAACACGCAAACAGACTATAAAAACAGTACACGGTCTCTCCAGCTATGAAGAAAATAGAAAAAGAAAAATAGAGTAGAAGTAACGGGAAAGGGCAGAAGGCATCATGCACACAGAGAATCTAAATCCCAACAAGGACCTTCTTCTAAATAATGGTGGATGAACTCAGCAGGATAACCTGTATTTACCAATGCTTTAAAACCAAACCATTTGCTTCATCAGTTCACCACAGGGCCAAACAGCGATAAAGACTGATGAGAAACTGGCGCGCGCGCACACACACACACACACACACACACACACACACACACACACACACACACAAGAAATGACTGTGAGATTGCACCCTCACATCCTGTGAAGCCAGCACAGGACATAAGATATGATTCATGTGTCGGGTGAGTTGTCCACTTTCTTTCTTCTTCTCTTTCATCTATCTGTCTCTATTAATCTATCATCATTCAGAAGGTCTCCACAGATAGACCCCTTAAGTGACCCAAACGCTGACCCTACACATAACCTCAGACCCCTCTACTTAATGGTAGCCTCTGTCTTTGTCCCTGTGCGTGTGTGTTTCAAGCATGTCAGTGTATGAATGTAGAGATGCACGTGTGTCTATCATGTGCTCTGTTTGCACATGTATTTAACCGCACACATAGGTATTTAAATTATTGAGTGCATATCCTTTGGTATTTGCAGTCACTGTGAAAGTCATGTGCATTTATAAAATGGCCAAGATGAAGTCACGCAGTCTGTAGTGCAAAAACAAACTAGCTGGAACAACAGTAGGATTAATATGAGAAATTTCATCAAAATCATTAAATCAAGCAGCGCTCTTCAAATGGGTGCTTTGCAGATGTTTAATGAGGAAGGAAATGTGTTCAACACATTGTTAGAGTTCAAAGCTCGCTGACTTGCTGAGTAACACACAATGTAAACACAACTTTTGTTTGTATGCAAGAAAATGTCACAAGGAACCTTTAACTACTTCTATCACAACACACGCTCCTTGGTTTATGTATTTAAAGTTCATTTAAAAAAAGACTACTGCTTTAATGGATAGATTGGCTGCCTGTACAGTCCATCCCACTCTTCCCCTCTCTTCTCTCCTCTTTCTAAGGCTGTTCAGGCCATCCGTGCAACATGGAGCATTAAAAAATTACTTTTAAATAGCATACTTTATGAAATAACACATTCCTGCACAAACTCCTCACACAAATACAACCACGTCTCAAAATTAAAATTACTTCTAGGAAGAGGAAACAGGGCATATCTTCCTGCCACACATCAACATGCCACACAACCTGATGGACAGTGAGTGACACACACAGCACCACACATGCACTCAAACACAAATTAATAAAGAAAACATTGCAGATTTTATATAGTTCTCACTTTTTTTGTATTTGTAAGTTCTACCTGCAAGTCTACACTTCTAGCTTATTTATATATAAAGCACTTATAACAGATAAATTATTTTTTCTTTCCAGCCACATGGCAGACAGGTTCCTCAGGTTTACCACTTTCATGAACATTCATGTTGCTACAGCTGATGCTAATGTACCTGAGCTCAATAGTGAGAGAAAGATCTTTTGCTGCTGAACGGGTTTTGCGCAACACTCTGTTCTGCTGTGTGTGTGTGTGTGTGTGTGTGTGTTCAGTCAATGAGGCAGGGGAAATAAACTTTACTCAGCTGTAAACACTGCTTACAGAAGTATCTCTCCTCCTCTCTAAAATTCGCTGAGAATGACTTGCTGATACATGAGTCACATTCACAGGCCTACAACCAGTTTCTTCTATGCCTTACCACTAAGCAGTTATACCAGAGCAGTTGGAGGTTATTTGGGAGTTTAAAAGAGGAGACTACTTGATGAATGGAGGCCGTGATTGTTCGTGGCCTCTATTCAGGGAGCGCACACACACACAAACACACACACACACACACACAGAGTTTACTGGGGTGAAAGTAATTTGACTATGATCCAGATGCCTTCATGTGTGAAGAAGAGAAGAGCAGGAGTCTAGCAAGGAGACTAGTGAAGGTAAATAAAAAGGCCGATCTAAAATATGAATCATGCTCTGCTGTTGCTGCTGCTGCTAACACCTTCAGCCCACGAGACTGCTATTTATAGACTGAGAGAGAGGGGTGAAAAAAAGAGAGCAAAATGATAGCACAGAGGAAGAGAAGTTCAGAGACAAATAACATAACACAGAGAGCAGACAGCAGGAGAGGAATGAACGATTGAGGAAAAGAACAAGAGACAAAAAAGGAAAGCAGAGAAGAGAGAAATCACTTAAAGGGAGAGTAGCACACAGGAGAGAGAAACAGAGTGACTGAAGGGTTGGACAGAGAGAAAAAAGAGATGGACGAATGATTGTGCACCAGACTGAGTAAATACTGGGGTTAAACTGCGGTCATCTGGAGGATGGATGGAATGACAAACCAAAAGTACAAGAGAGAAAAAATATAGAGAGCACAAATGAAAGGGAACGGGCTAGGTGATGGAATACGCAGTTCGTCATGTGACCCCCCCCCCCAGTCTGCCAACACAGAACATGCGATAACAAGTCATTTTTTAAATGACGCTTTGTTTGCATTAACCAAGATTCAACCAGTCTGAACAAATGAAGCACATAAATGACGAAATGAAATGCTTTATTTAAGAGTAATGCATTTCTATTACAGCTGAAACGATTTATCGATTAAATCGATTAATAAAATGCTTTGACACAAATTCTTTGCATCGATGCTTCGTTTAATCCATGTAACTATACAGCACAGTATTTCGCAGGGACATTTATTACTGTCGCACATCGCACTTATGCTGTGAACACGACGTGAATATGATGGAGCTGTCTGCAAAGTGAGGAAGAGAGAGAACAGCGAGGGACAAAGAAGAAAGTGTCCAAAGTATGGGATTATTTCAAGCTAAAGAAAACAACAACTCTAATGTCACAGTCCGTCCACCGTAAAATGAAACTTATGTCGCCTTGGTAACAGCACGACGGCACCTTATCAGCAAGCAGCCGGTGTTCAGCCAGCGGACCACAGACAAGGTAACAGTAACAGCAACTTTAGCATTTAACTGAAATCATGATTTATTGTTGAGTTGAAGGCTAGCCAAAGTAAGCCGCAGACCTCAGCTGTAAATGTCCACACGTGCGTTTGTTGTTCTCCTTTTTGGGCCGTGAGTTGTAACCTTACAGTCATGAGTTAACTGGGTGTTGGGGAGCTGCACCTTTTAACTCACCTCCAACTCTCTCTGTAGCTCAGACAATCCCCTGCTACCTGCGTGTGCTAATTCATCCTTTCACCCATATTCTTTGTCTTTATAATTGCCATCTTTATAATAACAAACAACAGCTGTTTCGTGTGCAGGATCGTTCATTTCCCGTTTCACATTTCACGTGTGTTTTCTTGACAAAACGTGGTTTGGAAACCTGCGTCGGGGGACACAGCCGCTGTCAGCTCCTGTAGTGTGTGACCCCCGTCACTGATCACTCACGTAGTGTGAACGCCACAACGATTTCAAGGCTGCCGTCATATGACGGAAAGTTGTGTAGTGTGAACGGCACGGCCATTGGCCGACGCTGAAGGTCGTGTAGTCTGCACGAGCCTTTAGTATAACTTGTAGCACTCGGGTTATGTTTGTGTTAAAGCGGCTGTCTAGTTGTTGGTCTGATGTTTGCTGTATGACACACTATGAATTTCCGAAAGGACCAATAAATATCTATCACCTATAAACGACGCATCAATGAATCGTTGAAATAATCTATCGAAGCTTTAAATACTAAAATCATCGTTCGTTAGCTGCAGCCCTAATTTCTATGTAATATTGTTTTATTATCTCGTGTTTATGGGGGGGGGGGGGCAACAAGTAAGTTTCATTCCCAATAAATCAGCAGATTATATTCTCCAGTAATCAACATGTGCATTCGACTACTCACTGCATTATATTCTTATCTGATTATTTTAAACTCTCAGATATCAATATCGGCCTCAAAACGTCAGTATCTTTGAGGCTGTAAAATAATGTCATTTAATATTTTAGAATACGTAGGATCAAACACAATGGGATAAATCATCCACACAGGCGCACCTCACATTCATGAACACAAACCCACAAAAACCTTTTCACACACCCCCTCGTACACTAATGGAAAACAAGCTGAGTTAAGGTTTGCCAAACCCCCTTAACAAAGGCAGGTGTGTATGTGTGTGTGTTCATACTGTGTATTCATATTAAATAAAAGATGGGATAAAAGAAGAGCGAGCAACTATCGCTTGTTTTGTTTTGTTAATGAGGCAGAAATACTTGCTGGCAGGACCTGTTTTCGTTGATGAGAAAACACCCTCCCTAAATAACAAAGGCATAATTATGAGCGAGGCAAAATGGAAAGCGGCCATAAATAGCCGCAATACAGCTGAGAATCCCAGGAAGAAAACCTCAGACCAGAGATGACTTTGGCAGGTAAAAATATCAAAAAATCACAGACATGTTGAGGCCAGTGTCAGTGACACCAGAATTTACAGTATTTGTCATACTGTTTGGCTTGGGTAATGGCCATTTCCCATGGAGAACTGTTAACTATTCCCATTCTCTAACAAACACCCATACAAACAAACACATTCAGATATTGCTCAATATTTTACCTAACCACGCAGATGGATTTCTCAGTAATCTATGGTGAAAGAGGGAGAAGCCCGGTGTCACCAACACACACACATGAATCTTTCCACCACTGCAACAGCGTTACAGATGTTGAAGACGGACCGAAGAAGAACATGTTACAGTATTAAAACCACCAGTGTGGCACTTCAATCAAGCTAGCATCAGAGGAGGATTCATTGCAGTTATTGGCAGCTTTCCATCTTCCCCTCTCTCTTCCTTCTCTCCGGTCTCCATTCCCCTCCACCGCCCCCCCTTTTCACCCCGTTTCCCCCTTTGTATCTACTTCTTCTCATCCTCCTCCCTCTTGCCCGCTTCAGGCTACTGAGCTGAAACAGAGCTAATGTTTGGGCTAATTAAGGACATTCCCCACTACTGCAGCCAGGACAGATTTGCTGTTTCACAAAAAAGGAAGCCTTCTAAAGAGTTTAAAGTTAAATCCTCCCTAAAATGTGCTGCAAGATACTTACCACAAATGCTAGCAGTTCTTAACCTTTTCAGCTCAGAACCCAACCCCGGAACAATGCCAAGCTCTGTTGCAAGTATTATTACACAGGAATGGTAGAATTAAACACCAAATGATCTCCTAATGTTGTCATATTTTTAAGTTTATAATGAATTTGAAGAAGCAAAGTACTAGCAAATATTCTTATCCTGCCAGCAGACTATACATATTTACCACAAAAGTAATGAAAAGAAACAAAAAAACAACACAAATAGCAGATTAGTGAAATAATCTTCCAAGACTAACAGCCAATTGTATGTGTCAAACATTTCAGAGAAGCCTTTTACAGGAGAAACATTTTGTAACTGTATGTGTGTGCGTCTGTGTACGAGACTGTGTAGAATGACTGACCTGTACGGTTTCAAGTATCTGACAGGTGACTTTGGTAAGAGGGAAACAAATTTTCTGGTGTAAACGTTCATCCTTGTTCAGCAGAGGTAAAGCTGGGGCTGTCGCAAAAACCACAAAATTGAAATACCGTGCTACTGGCCAAGCCAACCGCAGAGGACGGCAAGACCCGCAACAACCGCAATGTTCATAATTTACACTTCAGAGCGTGTTAAATTAATAAATTAGTACTTCAAAAGTTCCACAACCGTAACAAGCTCTGTAATGGTTTAAGGACGGATGGCCATTTTCTGTGCGTGACCAGACTTAAAACTGTAAGCTGTAAAGGTGCTCCGATCAGGATTTTTTGGGCCGATCACCGATCGCTTAAAAAGCAGTATTGGCCGATACCGATAACGATCACCGATCACTGGGTCTATTTAGAGCCTTTTATTTATCATGTAGCATTATACAGTATACTGTATATTTATTTAATTGGTCCTAAAAACAATGTATTATGTGTTAAAGTTAACAGATGATAAAGTATCATGAAATGACAACTGTTTATTTTATTGCCAGGAAACATGGGCAACAAATTCCGCTCAATCTGTGTTAGACTTAAACCATAGCAGCCTTTGCCTGGTTACTGTGAACATCTTATAGCTTAACAAATATAGCTTTACTGTGGAATAAACTACAAAAACAGAACAAACAGCATCTTTATAAATTTACTACAACCATAAAAACTGCAACAAAAAAGGCTGTAGCCAAAATATTTAGGAGATAAAGGAGCACAGGCATCATGAGGCGATGATAAACGCTGAAGTAGCTGGAGGCGGAAACGCAGCAAAAGGTCTCTGTTTTTGTAACGAAAACAGAGAGAGAGAGGCAGTCAGCTGATTTAGTGGCGCAGCTCTTTGCATCAGGAAACTCACACTGAAGGATCAGTCTCTCTCTCTGCCTGATGCGCTGTGTCTGTTAAACTCCGGTTACGGATGGCGTGTGTGAGAGATGAGCACAGCTGCGACAGTTTCACATGATCGCTCCTGCCTGTTGCTCCATGTGCTAGCTAGCTTTGAAAACCGCTCACACAGCGTAGTGAAACATTTTAGCTGCCGCTGAAAATTTGTCTGGCGAGTATTGCATCATCTGATCGGCTTTTCTTATCAGCCTTTTTAGCGACCACCGATCAAACTAGTTAAAGCCATTATCGGCCAATTATGATCGGTGACCGATCGATCGGAGCACCCTTAGTAAGCTGTAAGTGTATTGTGTTGTTTTCCTGTTTCCTGTTATTTTGTATGTTAGCTAACATAGCATTAGCAAATGTGGCTAGCAGGCGTGGCGATGTTGGACTAACGTTGTTATACTGAGGGACAGTCGAGAGAAACTGAACGGTAAGCCTCATTTGTATCTCACGACATAACGAGCGTAGTGAGTCGGATGCCTGCAGCTGTTTTTCAAGTTGCTTTCTGTGGAAATTTAGTTATAACGTTGCCATAACATTACTACTATTGTGAGTTGTTAAAGATGAATGGAAGCCTGTTGTGCTCCGCACCCGTGTGTGTGTGTTTGTTGCTGCGGTATGTAAAATTGGCTTGATAGACATGCAACGATACAGCTATCGATACAGCTATGTGTGGAAAAAGACACGTTCAAACAAAAGTTACAGAAAGTAGTTTGTTTGGCAATGTTGTGTAACTTAGCCAGCAGCTAACGTTGGCTCGCTCAGACCATAAAGCTGCTGTTAGCGGCTCGCTGTGCAGTAAGGTGAGATCAACAGACACACTTACTATGCAATATGGTACCAGATTACTTCATTGATAAAAAAATAAATGGAAATAATACCTCCACAAACAATTACCGCGGGGGAAATTACTTCACCACGAGAGCCGTAGGTGAACCATATTCAAATATCGTTATAGACAATCTTGACTTGCATATTCGACTATGTACTGTCATTAACAACACAGACTAGTAGCATGTTCCTAGAGCAACAGCTTTGAAATCTATCTGCAGCGGTCCCTTTACTGTTTGTTACATTCAAATTAAAATAACTAAAGGACTAACTATGGTAGAGCCCCGTGTCAATTAATCTGTTGGAATTAAACAGTAGTGTGAAAGTATAAAGCTACAGATGGGCACACAGGTAGCAGAGCTCATGGTTCACCACAATGTCTGAAATATGCTTCTTAGCGTACAGAAATAGCACTGTGCAAAGTGTCTGTCTGCCCAAGCGGTGACCACAGTGTGCGGATGTGCTGTAGAGTGTGGTGTGGTTTAGCACCATCTGCATCAGGCTTCAACAGGCTGCAATGCTGCAGCATTTAAATGCTTTTACTTTTTTTTTTACCCTTTGTGTCTGCTTTTTTATCACCTTCTCCTGCTCTGTCACACAAAGATACATATGAAGCATTGAACAGCAAACACCAAAAAGCCTCCAGATACTGAGCTGCTTCCACTTCTGAAGAATCTCAATTGCCACAAGTTAGAAAACCTACCTAACCTACTTCTCCTCAAGAGATTTCTATAGACAATAACAGAGGCTGTCTTGGTGAAGATCCAAAGATACATTAACACCCTAACCTGTTCTTCTGCAAACAAAGCCACATGGCTATGCATGCATGCATGCACGAATGGCCACACACACATAAAACAATTCACAAAAACGCAGAGACGTTGAGGCTCAGTGAAGCATTTTCAACATGAAGTGCAGGCATAAGGACACCAGGATGTCTTTAGTGGGGTTTGCAGAATAATCCTGGTTTCTTCATATGCCCCGTTTCTTTCTCCCCTTAATTCCTGAACTAAACGGTTTAATTTTAACATAAAAATTCAACCTAACATTTCATATAAATCCTCTATGAGCAGAAACCAAAGTGTAGCACTTCGATGGATGGCTGTGTGAGCTGCTCTGTACTCTTTTGCAAAAGCCCCAGGGCTGGGGAGCATCTGGATATTGAATATACAATGGAGCAGACAATGCCTAAAGTACACAGGTTGAATGGGACTACCATCAGACCACAGGGGATCCACAGTCCATTACCTTCTAAAGCTCTCCATTAGCTTTCTGTCTCACCCTCGCACTCACCGTCTGCGTCATCCTCACTTACTCTCTCCCACTGTCTCGCTCTTTTTGTCTGCATCTCACTTTTTATCTCCCTCTCTCTGTCTGTCTGCATTTATCTCTGCGAGTATCACACTCTCTTTCCGGGTTGTTTTCATCAGTCCTTTCTGTCTCTCTGAATTGTCTGGCTCTCTCGTTGTCCTTGTCTCTGCCTTTATCTCTCTCTTGTGTAGCTTTTGCTCATGACTTATCTCGCTGGCTGTTTTATTGTTTCTCTGAGATTTTGCACAATTTGTGCCTGATATTTCTCTTTCTATATTTGTTTCTCTGCCTTAGTTAATGCCATTTAATGGCCCTTTTGTCAAATTCTTGTAGTTCTCAGGCAGCATATTCCCTTTCACCTAGACTAATCTATAACTTCTAATGGAGGTCAACTGTTTATAGATCCACTTTTACACTAATTACAGATTCAGTGCACACACAAACACATCAACTAAAGGCCCGAGACAAAAGGATCTTAAATTCAGTATCCTTGGATTTTGGGCTGTTGGTCAGGAAAACACTTGCAATATGAAGACATAATGTAACTGTGTTTTTTTTATTTTTAATTAACCAAGAGATTAATCGATAAAAATATAATATATACACGTTCAGTTGCATTACAGTAGTAGCTGCCCTAATATGTTACTGTATGTACACACACAACCATGCACATGTTTTAGTGCACCTGCATGACTGTATTTACCCACATGCAAACAAACATGCACACTCAGCACTAGAGGAAGAACAAGAGATGTTTCCAATCAAATATTGATGGAGTGAGAACGAACGGAGGCTTTCAGATGAGGCAAGGGAAACACACACACAGGAAACCATTCAAACAAACATAATCGTTTAAGAAAAAGGCCCAGTCCCGCCTGTACATGTCAGACAAATGAGCAGCATAACTCTCTGCTTCTCTGTCTTTCTTTACATGTCTGCTTCTCTAATTCTCTCAGCTTTCTTTCTTCCTTGCTCTCCCTCTTTCTGCAATTTCTTCATCTTTCCACTTCTTCCATCCGTGTCTCTCCTGCTCGCTCGGCGTCGCCCTCTTCTCGGTGTAACTCAGCCCGAGTCAACAACGGGGTGACGGAGGTGAGCTGTTTATCACCCACAACACAATGAATAGACAACAAGACACAGCCCACACACACTCACGCACACAAAGGAAGGACAACAGTAAACAAACAGACCTGACCTCTATGTCAACCCTGCTTTGTTATAATTTGTGTGTGGCCACACACATGTTTGTGTGAGCAGGAAAAGGCGGGTGGGACGCCACTATAATGACAGAAAATATGAATGTTTTGTCAGATACTATAGTCATAAAAAGTCATTACTACTCAGCTGTATGAGCTCAGGCACAAGTGATCTCAATAAAACATTATTTTGGGTTTCATTCTCAACAATATTACACATAAAGTAATGTAGCGGCAACCAAAATCATATTTTACACAGTAATAATTCAAGAGTGTTGCGCTGGTGTGTGCTGCCTGTGAAATTTAATCACTAGCCCAAACTGGCCCAATTGATTCTCAGCCTTAACAACAACCAAACTAACAATTAAATATCAAAACTTCCTCAATCTGTCATGTCAATTAGTGGATCTGTATACTCACACACAGTCCAAAATAAGTGAAAATACCTTTCCTGTAACTTTTGAAATATTTGCAATGACATATGGCATAGCTTGTTTAAAACAAAATGTTACTTTTGGATAATGCAAAAACACCTGTGGGATGTTGTTTTTATATATGATGATTTGTGGTGCTGTATGCGACGGGTTGGGTTTCTATGTATAGTATATTAAGTGGAGCTCCACACGTGGTGATGGATAAGAGAATGTGTAATTGGCCTTTTTCACAGCAAGCACTTTGACTTTTCATAGTAGGAAAAGCAAAGGTGTTACTAATAACATTAACGACGGCTCTGTTCTATTCACAGTGAGCCAGCATGCAAAATACCAGAAACCTAAAACCAAAGCGGCTAAATAGGGCCATTTAATAATAAAATAAACATAATAATCAAATTCATTTGATCATTTACACCTGTGCTTTTCCTACTGTGACATGTTAAAAAGTAATCTACCAATTGTCCACACAACTCAAAACTTTTAGACAAAGTAGCAGCTTTTCTATTTCTTTATATGAGAATTTTATAAAAAGTGTATTGCTCAGCACGCCTATGCTGGAAGAGGCGATCTGTTATGTCCTCAGGTGGCTCAAGCCCAGAAGAAGGAGAGGAGTAACAATATAAAAGAAAAGCGGGCTAAAAGAAACTCATATCACATCACCTTACTTAGTGAAAACACCTGTATGTGTGTGTATGTGTTCCGTTGTTGTGTGGGGACTTTTAACCATATTATCTAAACTCCTAATTCAGAGGTGAAAACCAAGGCAAATATTCAAGATATTCACTGTGATGAGTGATCAGTGATTTAAAAAGCTGTGACTTAAAAGCAGAGTGTCCAGATACTTCCACAGTCCTCCACTGGTTTTCACGTAAATTACACACATAGATAAGGAGCACAAACACATACACAGTATAACTATGTATTTAGTAAGCTGTTTGTTAAATTAACTCTGTGTTACTAATAGAATTTTCTCTGTCCTTAAATTTCTTTGTGTGCTCCACACAAAGCACATCTTGGGAAAAAGCCCTGTTAATGTGAGCCTTTTTTTAAGTCTATTCAAATGGCCAAAGTTACTAACTATTTGTTCAAAATCATTTTTTTTGGTCACAGGTTCTACATTCATTGCTGCACTCTAGTCTATTGGTTATTTTTCTGCCAGAAAAATAAGACCAAGGTTATAAACACAGACAATTCACCTTAAAAGGACACTTGCACAGGATCCAGCATCTGACCTTTCGATTCTGAGATAAGACCACGAGGCAATATTCCCACATCCCATCTTATCTCATCAGAGAAACTAATTTCTCAGATAAATGCAACACCACTGCGAGGGAACATAAAACCTGCTATCAGCTGAATCTGGCAAACACTTTCTGCATCCAGAATCTCATCATCTAAGTGAACTTGGTGACTTCAACCTTAAACCATCCAGCTTATGGACCACCACTCTGGACACATTGACGTGTTGATAGCATGTGGTACTAAAAAAGAATCAAAGAAGTAATACTGAAAAGTATTTTTGTCAAACTGTCTACACTGTCTCACAATATCATGGTTTATTACACATTAAAGCGATTTGTGGCGGATGACGGTTGCAAATCATGCAGCTGTTCATCCTCATACACCCACCATAGCATTAAAAGGACAGAAGGGGCTTTCCCATTCAATTCAAATGGCATTGAGCATCGCATACCATCCATGTGACCTCGCTCTGTGGTGATTACATCATTCAGACTGTGGCTTATGAGGGATTGACTCCTAATCTGGTGGGGAGAACTTCCTACCTCACTCACCACAGTGTGATGTGTCTAAGTTTGTGTGTGTGTGTGTGTTTACTCTGTTCTCACTGACACACCGTTGTGTCAGGCAGACATTCTCTCCACTAAATGACCATGAAAGTGACCATTAAGATTAGAAACGCTCAAAGTTCAACCAACTTTCTAACAATGTGGCATTATAAGGACGCAACACATGCAGAGGAGACTCGTGTTAGCCCTAAAAATGTAAACATCAGGCCAATCTAACTGTGAAGGAGCCTAAAAATAAGCATCTTAAGCAACAAGTGTCAGTGGAGTATAAACGCCTATAACATATAATGATCAAACATGCTGCCGACCACGTTTTCCAAAGAAAAGTGATGGTCTGTGCCAACACTGTCTAAATAAATGTCAAGGCCACACTATCTTTTTGTTACCATTTAAAGTTTTTTTGAACGCAACATGACATTTTCATCCTGATGGTGTGATATGCATGTAGATAAACAATATGAAGATCTCCATAAACCTCTTACACCACTCTCTTACAGCATTATCCACTAAAGCTTTAATGATTAATCGATTAGTTGACCTGTAACCAACCTAAATAATTAAGCTATTTTATTACAACGCTTTGAGCTACAGGACATTTTTAAAAGGCATTTCATAGACAAAACCTTTAATCGATGATTTGAGAAAATTAGCT
>NC_060165.1:13589750-13595626 GCF_021292245.1 Micropterus dolomieu | reverse complement strand
TTGGATAATGCAAAAACACCTGTGGGATGTTGTTTTTATATATGATGATTTGTGGTGCTGTATGCGACGGGTTGGGTTTCTATGTATAGTATATTAAGTGGAGCTCCACACGTGGTGATGGATAAGAGAATGTGTAATTGGCCTTTTTCACAGCAAGCACTTTGACTTTTCATAGTAGGAAAAGCAAAGGTGTTACTAATAACATTAACGACGGCTCTGTTCTATTCACAGTGAGCCAGCATGCAAAATACCAGAAACCTAAAACCAAAGCGGCTAAATAGGGCCATTTAATAATAAAATAAACATAATAATCAAATTCATTTGATCATTTACACCTGTGCTTTTCCTACTGTGACATGTTAAAAAGTAATCTACCAATTGTCCACACAACTCAAAACTTTTAGACAAAGTAGCAGCTTTTCTATTTCTTTATATGAGAATTTTATAAAAAGTGTATTGCTCAGCACGCCTATGCTGGAAGAGGCGATCTGTTATGTCCTCAGGTGGCTCAAGCCCAGAAGAAGGAGAGGAGTAACAATATAAAAGAAAAGCGGGCTAAAAGAAACTCATATCACATCACCTTACTTAGTGAAAACACCTGTATGTGTGTGTATGTGTTCCGTTGTTGTGTGGGGACTTTTAACCATATTATCTAAACTCCTAATTCAGAGGTGAAAACCAAGGCAAATATTCAAGATATTCACTGTGATGAGTGATCAGTGATTTAAAAAGCTGTGACTTAAAAGCAGAGTGTCCAGATACTTCCACAGTCCTCCACTGGTTTTCACGTAAATTACACACATAGATAAGGAGCACAAACACATACACAGTATAACTATGTATTTAGTAAGCTGTTTGTTAAATTAACTCTGTGTTACTAATAGAATTTTCTCTGTCCTTAAATTTCTTTGTGTGCTCCACACAAAGCACATCTTGGGAAAAAGCCCTGTTAATGTGAGCCTTTTTTTAAGTCTATTCAAATGGCCAAAGTTACTAACTATTTGTTCAAAATCATTTTTTTTGGTCACAGGTTCTACATTCATTGCTGCACTCTAGTCTATTGGTTATTTTTCTGCCAGAAAAATAAGACCAAGGTTATAAACACAGACAATTCACCTTAAAAGGACACTTGCACAGGATCCAGCATCTGACCTTTCGATTCTGAGATAAGACCACGAGGCAATATTCCCACATCCCATCTTATCTCATCAGAGAAACTAATTTCTCAGATAAATGCAACACCACTGCGAGGGAACATAAAACCTGCTATCAGCTGAATCTGGCAAACACTTTCTGCATCCAGAATCTCATCATCTAAGTGAACTTGGTGACTTCAACCTTAAACCATCCAGCTTATGGACCACCACTCTGGACACATTGACGTGTTGATAGCATGTGGTACTAAAAAAGAATCAAAGAAGTAATACTGAAAAGTATTTTTGTCAAACTGTCTACACTGTCTCACAATATCATGGTTTATTACACATTAAAGCGATTTGTGGCGGATGACGGTTGCAAATCATGCAGCTGTTCATCCTCATACACCCACCATAGCATTAAAAGGACAGAAGGGGCTTTCCCATTCAATTCAAATGGCATTGAGCATCGCATACCATCCATGTGACCTCGCTCTGTGGTGATTACATCATTCAGACTGTGGCTTATGAGGGATTGACTCCTAATCTGGTGGGGAGAACTTCCTACCTCACTCACCACAGTGTGATGTGTCTAAGTTTGTGTGTGTGTGTGTGTTTACTCTGTTCTCACTGACACACCGTTGTGTCAGGCAGACATTCTCTCCACTAAATGACCATGAAAGTGACCATTAAGATTAGAAACGCTCAAAGTTCAACCAACTTTCTAACAATGTGGCATTATAAGGACGCAACACATGCAGAGGAGACTCGTGTTAGCCCTAAAAATGTAAACATCAGGCCAATCTAACTGTGAAGGAGCCTAAAAATAAGCATCTTAAGCAACAAGTGTCAGTGGAGTATAAACGCCTATAACATATAATGATCAAACATGCTGCCGACCACGTTTTCCAAAGAAAAGTGATGGTCTGTGCCAACACTGTCTAAATAAATGTCAAGGCCACACTATCTTTTTGTTACCATTTAAAGTTTTTTTGAACGCAACATGACATTTTCATCCTGATGGTGTGATATGCATGTAGATAAACAATATGAAGATCTCCATAAACCTCTTACACCACTCTCTTACAGCATTATCCACTAAAGCTTTAATGATTAATCGATTAGTTGACCTGTAACCAACCTAAATAATTAAGCTATTTTATTACAACGCTTTGAGCTACAGGACATTTTTAAAAGGCATTTCATAGACAAAACCTTTAATCGATGATTTGAGAAAATTAGCTGCATCTATCCAACATTATGCTAATAGCCCCTAACAAATTAGTACACTATCAGAACTAGGGATGGGTCACAATTTTCATTTTTTTGGAATGGTCATTAAATTATAAAAAAAAAAATTTAAAACAGTTTATATGACTCTGGTCTTCACTTTTTAAATATAAATATATAATGATCTTCGAAGAATGGTCCAATATTTCCCAGTGATTATGGAATAGTATTTTTTCTTGAAATGCCCATCCCTAATCAAACTTTAGGTCCAGAAAGTAGACTAAATATTTAATTAGGCCAATTTAAGCACTTAAATCCTTTACTGTAACATCAACTTATCTCTGTCGATAAAAAGTAGCATTATTGTTTCTCTTTGCTTTGCTTAATAGCTTAAAATCTTAAATTTTTTAAGTAAGGAGAGCGTAGAAAGTAGACCCTACAGACAAAGACAACAGACTCTGACACACATAGGCCCATATCCACTTTGACACATGTAGCCACACACAGTCCTCACTGATTCTGCTCTAGTTATGGCTCAGCAGAGGACACTCTGCTGCTCTGCTGCTATTTATAGAACAGACAGAAAAATAGAGGGGGGAAAAATCCCATCTCTTCTCTCTCTCTTTGCTCCCTCTCTCCGTCTGTCTGCCCCCCCCCCAAAAGGTTTTAGTTAAGGTCATAGAGGATGGAGGGAGAGAGAGCCAGGGAGTGAGAGAGGAAGCCGGAGACAGAGAGAGACACAAAATGAGAGGGAGGGTGACAGAGAAAGAAAGAAAAAAAAAGTATAAAGTGACAAAATCACAGATACACATGCACAGTTGCAAGCAGACAGAGCGCATCAATACGACACTTTGTTCTTTTGCTCACGCGCTTCTTCAATTCTATTTCCAGACGTAAGTGAACCTGTTAAACCCAAAACTGTTTCTGTTGGGTGGGTTTTTTTGTGTTGCATCTTTGAAGCATTAGTAAAAAAAAAAAGTTTTACTTGAACTCTCTTAATACAGACAAATTTGCATGTATCCATTCCGTCTAGCTGTCAGACTGTGTCAGGTGGTGAAAAATTCATAATCCACAATATTTTCAATCAATTGATCGTCAACTGATAAAAAGGTGTGGTCAGTGTCTCTAGGGGGGTGAAAAGTACCTAACATGAGCAGCACTAGACTCACTAGGGACTGCCGTTGAAAATGAGCCAAGCTCTAACCTGACGCATTTACGTCTATTAACGTGCACTGTCCCTGTAACTTTAAACTGTATAAGTTAACTACAGAAATGTAAACTTCATCCAGAGAATATTCAATTGGGTGTAGCGCCCTGGTAGCCTGGGGGGTTTAAGACATCACATGTCCCCGTTTGAGTCCAGTTAAGTCTCTCTCCCCCGACTCCTGTCTCCTCTCTTTTATCAATATAAAAAAGGCAAAAATTCAATGGGAAGGATGTAACAGTAGTGGAGATACGGTTTGATTGACAACGGCATTTAGCACAAAAATAAAAAAATAATTTAAGGAACTGGCAAAGTAACATCATCAGATGAAAGGCATGTGGATCCATGGGGGAGTAGAGATTCAGGCTTGTAAGACATTCCAACACACACACACACAGATTAAGCGATCTGTGTGGGTGAGTGGGGGTGGGGGTCACATTATGGGGTACCACCCACCTATTCCAATAAGGAATGACATTTTATCATTGGAATGTGGGGAATCTGAGAGGGATACGATGAAACCAGGGAGGAGCCCCAACCCCAATCACACACACACATACACAGAGTAAGAGGTGAACACAAAGAAACAGGAACTTGCATGTGCACACACACATTCTATACAAAGACTGAGCAGCCCACACACAAAATAGTCTGACCAGAGTCAGTGCACAGACAAAAGCGAGGGTAGACTAAACACACAAAGAAAAGAGACACAGTGTTGTAGAGCAAGCAACCTAGATGTGCAGCCCAGGTCACTTTACGCTGATGCATACGACTAGCAGTTTAGAGACAAGGTCTATTTTAGACTGAGGTCACACACACACACACACACACACACACACCTATTTCCACTTTCGTACAGGAGTAGCACCATCTATTGAACACAAACTCAACCCTGCAGTCAGCAGTTGATAGAATAGAGACGCCTGTTAACTAAAGCCGAGCAGCATCCGACCAGTGTCGGGAAGAGAGTCATCATGAAGCCAGGTCAAATGACTAGGATTGACCGACTGCCATTAACAGTGTTTGGATATGAAAAAGATGGCAAACATTTCAAGTTAAGTAAAGTCAAATCTATTTATTTATATAGCCCCTCAAAGGGCTTTAGAAGCAATATAGCATAAGACCCGTCCTATTCTTGAACCCTAGATACGGATAAGAAAAAAAATCTAAAAAGAAAATATCCCCATCAAAAAGTCTGGCATTTACTAGTTTATGAGTAAAAAAGTGTAATTTTCCTTTATTGCAGTAGTTACAGACAGGTGTGGAAATTAACTTTTTGGCTCACCTGCCAATGGGACTGGTAGATGAAAAAATCCACCAGCCAAACATATTTTTTACCGGCCAAAATAATAACTTGCTTTTTTATGTCACATAAACATTTGTTTCAGTACTTTTAACGGAGATAATAAGGTATTCTGTCGAATACAAACTTAAAGACAACACCAGATTGAAATTTGAAGCAAAATAAATGTATTGCTATAAAATGTACTTAAGACATAACAGGTAATTGTTTTATAAACTTACAAGATGCTTATTAATCATTCAACTTAAATCTCATCACTGATCACTCTTAATCATGCTTTATCATTCAACTTAAACCTCCTCATTAATTTATTTTATTTCATGCTCTGTTTCAGCCTCATCCCCCCCCAATATATTCATTAAACTTTCATATAAAGTTTATCATTACTATAGGCCTAATTGTAGGTTGTTTTCATTTATTAAATCTTTGTGCAAGAAAAACGTTGGTCTGTAATTTATTAATGCTAAGTACCAACAAAAACATCACAACCATTCATGCACAAAAATGTAGGTTGTAGTTTTTACTCGCACATAGTAAATCATTTTTCTGGTTCGCTCATCTCTCTTTTACGGGTAAATGCATGTGAAATACTCTGTTTAGCAACGCATCATCTGTCCTGAACCTGCCGCGCTGCTTTTCTTCTTCTTGTTGTTTTATTTGCGGGTGCTGTGAGCTGTTCTGCCTGCTGCCACTGGCTTTAACGGAGGGGAACGTAGCAAACAGCGGGTATAAATAAACGGGAGATTTACGGGGAGATATTTTAACGTGGGGATATCGAGAGAGAACGGTAAAATACGGGAGAAGCCCGGGGGAAACGGGAGGGTTGACAGGTATGCACGTTATAGTGGTAACTAGCTAGCTAAATGCTAAAGACACTCCAGGTACTCCAAGCACGACTTGACGGCTCCCGACCCCGACTTCAATCCCCTAACGCCCACCCCCTTACATATGTACGCCAATCAGACACAAGTAACCTGAAATGAACATAAACAACAACCAA